>NC_141611.1:346268-586206 GCF_047967505.1 Dipteris shenzhenensis | reverse complement strand
TAGATGGGGGGAAAAAGCGGGAGGGGGTGGTGGAGATGGAGGGGGAAGGGGGGAAGGGAGGAGGAGGAGATGGAGGGGGGAGGAGATGGGGGGGGGAAGGGGGGAGGGAAAGATAGAGAAAGAGAGAGAAAGAAAGAGAGCGGGGGAGGGATAGAGAGAGAGAATGAGAGAGAATGAGAGAGAGATAAAGAGAGAGAGATCAGGGGAGGGAAAGATAGAAAGAGAGAGGGGAAAGGGGGGAGGGGGTGGTGGAGATGGAGGGGGGAGGAGGGGAGGGGGGAGGGTGTCATGGAGATGAAGGGGGGAGGGGGGGAGGGGGAAGGGGGTGGTGTGAGGGGGTGGTGGAGATGGAGGGGGGAGGGGGGAGGGGGTGGTGGAGATGGAGGGAGGAAAGGGGAGGGGGGGGTAAAGATGGAGGGGGGGGGGGGGTGTTGAGATATTGAGCTGCACTCGTGATATGCCAGGGTGACCATTGTGCATTTATGTCATCGACTTGTTAGCTACAGATGCGGTTGGTACACTACCCATGAATAATAGCTGGTGGATGACAGCTATCTTTATGTACTCTAGTTAGTGGCTCAGTTAGTATGCCACCTAGGCTAGTTGAGTTTGGTTTGAGACCCACATATAGGGTTCATCTATTCCTTTTTGTATGAGAGAGAGTTTTTTGGCTTTCACAACTAAGAAGAGAAAACTGTTTTCAGCCTCCACCTTTGTGTGTATTCCCCCATTGTGTATGTGAGAAAGCTACAAGTGAGGCTCCTTACCTCTCTCCCACTCTCTTCACATGGTATCAAAGCTCAGTTCATGGTAAGGAGCTCAAGGGAAGCAAACCAAGTTTGCAGTGTCTTGGTAAGAGGATCAGTGTTGCTTTCCTTTTTCGAGTTTGGGAGCAAATCTCTTCAGGTAGCACAACCAAAAATTGCAAGACTACACTGTCTCAAATTGAGACGCCCTTCGTGGTGTGACGAGAGGATAGTATATGCTATGGGTAAGGGCAAAGGTGACATTATTTTTCTGATTTGAGGCCTACTTTGGGGCCTGTTTTGGTGGCGGAAGTTTTTTCGCAAGCACTCAGAAAAGTAGCCTATTTTGGCTGTGCGACCATTGTTCTACAGGTCCGTGAAAAGTTGCAACAAAAATTGCATCGTATGCCTATGCACAAAGATATTGGGAGTGACAGTATCATTCTTATTGCTTATTGATGTAAAATCGTCACTAGGAAGTAACTGTGTGGTCAAATACCACTTTCTTCAGTTTTGCAGATTTGCCTTGTGAGGCAGAAGTTGTGTTTTTTGTAGTGACAGAATATTTTGCAGTGTTCTGTAATGGCATCTGACTCTCTTTCACAGATTTTCACTGAAAAGCTTGACAAGAACAACTTCCAAGCATGGAAGTTTAGAATGACGAATTTCCTTATGGGAAAAGGCTATTGGGAGTTCATTACAGGAAATGAAGAAGAACCAGTTCTTCCTAATGTTCCCAATCAATAGGAAATGTGGGCATTAAAGCGTGGCATGAGAGGCCAAAAAAGTTATGTACTGGCTGTCTATCAGTATTTTAGATTTTATGATTGTGCATATTCAAGATGCAAGCATGCCAAAGGAGGCATGGGATACTTTGGCAAAAATGTACAGCACAAATACGCAAGCCAGGAAAATGCAGCTTAAGCAGGAGTTGCACAATGTGCAGAGAGAAAATATGAGCATCAATGACTACCACATGAAGGTGAAGAAGATTGCAGATGCACTTGCTTCCATTGGGTCACCAGTGGAAGATGATGATTTAGTTTTTGTGACCTTGAATGGTCTAGGAAAGGATTATGCACAGTTCCGGACATCCATTGCCGTCCATGAAAAATTTCCTAATTTTGAGGAGTTGATAATTTCTGAAGAGCAAAGAAATGGTGGTGCATATTCTTCAAGAGGAACTTCAAAAGAAACTATCTTCTACTCAAATGCTGGAAGAGGTAGAGGCAGAGGTAGAGCAGGCCGATCTGGAGGCCATGGCAGAAATTAGAATATGTAGCAAATTCAAGAAAACTAGTCCTATGGAGGAGGACGTGGTAACCTTAGAGGCAAGGGGAGCCAAAGAGGTCATGGTGGATGGCAGAGAGGCCAAAATGCAAACAACAATGTTGAATGCTACTATTGTGGTAAAATGGGTCATATGGCTAAAGACTGCTGCTACAAAAAGTAGAATGACATTATGAATGGAAAATTGTAGCAAGGCAATTATGCATCCTCTAGTAGACAGGGTGATGACAGAAATGAGCATTTGTTTATGGTGCAGTACATGACCAATTCTGTGACAAGTGCAGAAGAAAGCAACGATGTGTGGTATGTTGACTCAAGTGCATCAAACCACATGACAGGTCATGCAGAATGGATGCACAATAATGCAAGGAAAATGGAAAAACTAGGATTTGTGGAGACTGGTGATGATACTGCACATCCTATTCTGCAGATTGGTAAAATTCCTTTGTCTATGCAGGATGGGAAAAAGAAACACCTATCTGATGTATTTCATGTTCCGAACATCACCAAGAACCTGGTCTCTATTGGTCAAATGGTTGAGCAGGGCTTGCAACTTAGATTTAATCCTCATGGATGCTTTGTTGAGGATATGAAAAATAAAGGTCGCTTGATAGCAAAAGGGAAGAAGAAGGGCATGATGTTTACATTGGGTGCAGACATGCTTGAATTGAGTGCAGCAATGTTTGCACATGGGACTGGTGTAGTTGCAAATATTGATATCTGGCATAAATGCATTGGTCATGTTAATGTACAGTGACTTAAATTAATGCAGGCCCAAAATATTGTTGCAGGATTGCCCAAGTTCAAGGTTGCAAAAATGCATAAGATATGTGAAGCCTATCAATTTGGAAAACAGGCAAGGAAACCATTTCCTAGACATGTTCAAGAGTACTGTAAGAGCCATTGGAATTAATCCACTCTGATGTGGACTACTAAAGCTGCATCTATTGGAGGCTGTCATTTTTTTGTAGATGCTTTTTCATTATATTAGAAATGGCCGAGGCCGATACAACTGGAATAGATTCCACTTTGAGTTTTGCATCCAATACATGAGTTTTCCCCCGGTGAGTCAAAGTTAGTATTTTGTTTCTAGCATCCAAAAGAGCTCCCTTCCTATGGTGTCAAGGTATACCCAACAAAACATCACATCCATTCATTAAATATAGAACTCTCCAATGTCCATGGAACTCTAAATGTGCATTCCCAATTATCAGAGTGACTAACTCACTATTCCCTAGGCAAGCCATATTTGCATCACAAAGTGGCCCCATCTCGTCTACCTTTATGCCCAATTTTCAAACCAGCTCTTGAGAAGTAAAATTGATAGGGGCCCCAGGATAAGAGAAGAACAAAGCTGTTTGATCACAGATTTTGCCCCATGCTCTACATAGCTCCATGGCATCCACACCCTCCATGGCTCGAGTCACATCTTGCATAAGACCAACAGTGGGCTTGGGCTTCTTACTCCTCTGATCATCCTTTTTCTTCCTTACTCTCACTCTGCTTTGACGAGGGAAGCTTCCTCTTTTTGTTTGGGCAATCATATGATCTGTGGCCCTCTTCCTTGCATATGTAACATTTATTGCATTACAGAGGGCTTTCTTCTATTCCTCTGACATCTTCGGTCGAGTCGGTCCTTGCCTCTGTCCTATGACAACAAACTGAGCCTTGATGGGCTGTTCAAACTTTCTAAAATTTTTAGGGCCTTCCTACTTGTTGCCCTTGAACTTTTGTGCTTCCTGGATGCTACCCTTGAAGCCCAAAGTCTCCCCTTGCAAACGGACATATGTTATGGTGGCATTTTCTATCAAAGCTGAGACATACTAGAGACTTTGGTTTTGGTGCAATAGTCCTAGATCTCCTTTCACAGCCCACAACAATACTTCTCAATCTGTTCAAATAGCTCCATATGCCTGTAAGAACTCACGGGCAACAAGGCTTCCCAAAACTTGTTGTTGTACTCTTCCAAGTTCTTACAATTTGTTGCATCAAGCTTGTGCCAAGTTGTCATTATTTCCACCTCAAAAGTGGTGGTGAGCCACGCAGATGAAAAGACTTGCTTGAACTCAACCCAAGTGGTAGGGGCTCTACCTTGCAAGAGCAAACTACTCACCATTGAAGTGCATTGCCCTTGAGAAATGAGGCTACCTTCCTGACCTTTCATGACTCTGTGAAGTTCCCACCAACCCTCCACCAACATAGGTGCCATCAAATTGTTGCACAAAAGTCAAGGATTTCAGCCTATCCTATGTCCCATGGAATGTCTCAAACTTTACACCAGCCCCACCCTCTTTGTAGTCTTTTAATTTTCCCTTGGGTGCAATATTGTCATACACAAGTTGCTACAAATAGGGAGGTGGCATCATATAGCCCATACTCTATGCATTACTGTCAATTCCCATTGTCGGGTTGACTATTCCAAGTCCCATTCCTTGCATCTGTAGCATGTTCAATGAACCACTCATCATTCCAAGCATGCCCATTTGCATTCCAAAGCTGCTTCCATATGTTGGAATACATCATATTGGAATTTCCAGCCTACATACCCCCCAACATTTGTTGCTGAAAATTTTGCATTCTTGGCTGAAAACTTCCCAAGTATGTGCCAAGCATTCCTAGCCCTTTTGTGGGCTTTCCCACCATTGCTTGGAAGACCAAACCTCCTCTGAATATCCTGGGTGCATCACCAAAGGAGAAAAGGGTTGCAGTCCACTTGAAGGTGTATCATTGCGTGTAGGCCTTTGCTTCCTCTACTTCTTCTTGGCTATGTTTTTGTTCTTGGGAGGGGCATTCAAAATTTCAGCAAGATTCTTGGTCAATTGTGTTAAAGTGCACACTGCGCTTGCTTCCATTAGTTAAACATCACTTAGAAACAACTTTGAAATCCAAGGGAGGCTAGAGAACCTCTGTTGAGAAACCAAACACAAAGGAACAATTGGCCCTAAACACTTTGGCACCCCTTCCGGTATTTATTTAATTGTTTAGGAAATGGCAATTGTGCAATTACATCAAGGGCTCACCCATGCACTCTACTACACTAGCAATCCACTGCCCAAGCTAATACTTGGCATCAGAATGCA
This sequence comes from Dipteris shenzhenensis, assembly GCF_047967505.1. Classification (NCBI taxonomy): domain Eukaryota; kingdom Viridiplantae; phylum Streptophyta; class Polypodiopsida; order Gleicheniales; family Dipteridaceae; genus Dipteris; species Dipteris shenzhenensis. Next base: position 581,090 of record NC_141611.1, on the reverse strand, counting down.
TCCAATCCTAGGTCTCACTAGAACCCAACTGTCAAGGCAAAGCTAAGGCATTCCACACTGACTGTGCCCCAATACGTTACTGTTTTACCAAATACAACAATGCGGAATGATCAACATGGAATACAAAAGGTCGACCCAATAGATAATGCCGAAATTTCTTGATGGAATAGATCCCTTCTCGCTCTGTGATAAAATAATTCTTTTTGACCATTGAGAGTTATCAGCTTGCGTAGTAGACTGGGAATACCATTTATTCGCATCTTCCTTCATCAAGACACTCCCATTATCTCTATCCGAGGCATCCATGAACACATCAAAATTCTTCTCCCAATCTGGAGACAGTAGCACTGGTGCTTTGGAAAGCTGAATCTTGAGTTGTCGGTACGCTTGGTCACACTTTGCAGTCCACACAAATGCCTTCAGTTTCCTATGCCTCCTTTGGTGTTGCCGCCCATGTATGAAAACCTTTCACCTGTTCCACTGCAACGCCTGGTGGGGAAGCGCCAACAATTGTTCTAATAGCCTTAAGGCATAAGAACTGCAATACAGTGTCCCTCTAGCACCTTTCTTGGTAGACCCTCTGTGGCTGGGTGTCTGATTACAATATATATGGCCTAGAGAGTTCCTCCAAGAAAACCAAAGCAATAACAACTTCAAAAAAGACAAATGAATTCCAAATAGGAAGTCGAAAGACTGTATCCGTTGTCCATGGAAGAGGGGCAAGCTCTATCCTTGCACCTATCCCTTGTCTAGGTCACCAAGGGTGCAGAAATGGCTTCCAGTCAAGGGAAATGAGAGAGAATGTGAGAGAGAAAGATTCTAGGAGCTGAGAAGAGAAAGAAGAGCAAGGCCCACGGGTGTAGAAACCAGAAATCAGAGAAAAAAAGCTAATCCACCTCTTAAAAATCGGGAACTGCATGCCAATCAACTCATATAGCAAAGGAAAGTTGCCTTGGGATGCATGTAGCAAGAAGAAATACTTGGGAAGGGTGTAGCAGGGTTGTACAGCAGCATAAAGGTCTTGGAATGCATGAATTCTGTCCATACGACTGGTTATGCAGTGTGCCAAGAGAGAAGGGGACACACATCTCAAAAATGTGTGATGGGAGGGAGAAAAGCTGCATGAAATTTTCATACCAAATGAAGGAATGCATCCAACGTTGGATGTGGTTGGGGTTGGAGAGAAGGATGTGTGCCACATGGCACATTTGCCTTCCCTTTGTTGAAGTCCTAACCCACTCCACCAATGACACACTTAAGAACTCTAACCCACGACATTGGTTCCCTTGGGCTCAACAATTAGACCCCTCTTGACCTTGCCTTGGCCTAGCACTTGGGCCTAGTGATTCCACCTAGGCATTGGATGTATTCCTAGGGAGTTCTGAAATATCAGCTCCCCTAGGCATTGGATGTATTCCTAGGGAGTTCTGAAATATCAGCTCCCCTAGGCTAGTCCCCCAAGCCAAAGGTACTCACGGTAATAAAATTCACACCCGTGTGACAATCAACACACATTTTTACCCAAAAATATTAAATACCATGATGGTACCTCACTTACTCAAATTTGAGTAATGAAATTCAAAATTATTTCATGTGAAGCATGGAAATCTGCAACAAAATATTAGATTTTATTCTTAACTTCCATGCATTAAAGTTCTTATTTAAGCTCCACAACCTGTAATTTGAAACTTATCAAGATGACAAGCAACCGCCACATGGTGTGCTCATACCTTGCTTATTCAAATCTGAGTAATGGACACAAAATTATATGCAATTAAATATTAAATATTATTCTTAGCTTTCCATGTAATTTAAAACTTAACCCCCACATCAACGAAGTGCACCTTGAAACACATATTTCTTCTACTTCTTCTTCTCTATGTAAAGAGAACTTCAAGGGTGCCACCTCGACAATCCAATACAATGAATTGATGCATTGATCCATCTACAATGTCTATCATTCGACTTACCATTTCTAGAAATCTGGATCCAAACAACAGCATGGGCTCACAATCAACAAAATGAGGCAGTACAGATGCGAACATGCAACCTTACAAACATGACCTTGCGATGTTTCCATAGAGAGGAGAGCCTCTTAGAATTCTCAAGACCAAAAAATCTGCAAAGATCTTGCAAGGAACATAGACAAACTAGGCCTGCCTTGACGCTGTTTCTATCTCAAGACTCTGTTGCAATGTCTGATTGTCTGTATACCTCTATGTGCTAGTGCAATGGAACCCATTCACTCATCCTCATGGCCAAAGTGACCTACACTTTCAATTGTTTGTGTTGCAGTTAGCTAGAGGCTTTTGGCCACCTCACGTAGTCTTAAACCTTTACGAAAGAGCGAGAGGATTGCTATGTGCCATTGAAACCACCGTAGTTGCAAGATCATAGAAATTCAGTGCATATATATTGTTGCGTTGTACTTTCTCTCTTACAAAGATCTCTACTATGCTTGATACACATAGAACAATTTATTTGAGGCGACGATCAGTCTCTCAACGATCAGATTCTTTCAATAATGTCCTGCTGAAATCCATTACGTATAGTGAAATGCAAGTAGGTTTTGCTCACCCAATTTCACGCCTCTATTTATAATTCGTAGTTGCCTAAGTCCACTTGCATAGCATTCTATGATGTGTCCTCAACTATGCATTCCTCACCTCAAACTTACACACCTTCCTGTTCTTATGTTACTGGATAGAGCAAACTATGGGGTCGTTGGGCTTGAACAAACAGAAATATAATACTGCAAGAACGATTGTAAGGATCACCAACAGGATAGTGCAAGCGATGCAAGCCATGTGAGGGCAGTGTTCGTCTGACGTCAGTTCAGAGTTGTGTTGATTGGGACCGCGTTTGAGACTTGAAGAACTCCCTGCTTCCTAGCGACACGCTGACTAAACTCTGTAGTGCTTTCTCCATCAGGCATGAGCGCAAGTGCTAGGGGCGCTGCTACAGGGCTCACTATGTTGGCATGATAGAGGGGGCAATTGGAATGGGATTGTAGCCAAATTCTAAAGAACCAATAAAGGGAGGCAGTCGATAGGGCGAGAGAGAAAAAAGCAAGAGGGCTGAAAAAAGTGAGCGAGCTTTTCCACAATTTCCTTTGAAAGGACCCTAAACATAGCTTAGTGGAAACCCCTAATTGAGAAGTATCTCAAAGATAAAACTAACCTTCCTATGTTTAAATCCCTATTTGGGAAGTATGCCAAATATAAAACTTACCTTCCTATGTTTACTACACGAGCATTGCCAATTTCATAGCAAGGTTTAGCATTATTCATAAATAATACTCTTAAGACATAGAACTTACCTTACTATGTTAACCATACTACCATTGTTGATTTGAGTCTACCATAACTTCCAATTCATGCTACACTCACATTATCCAACAATAGTATGTGTGCTTGAAAGAAACCAATGTTCCTCTCCGAAACACAGGATTCCAATATTGATACGATAATTATTTCGCATTTCAAATGGGTTTAAAAAGTTTCGTGAGGAAGTTTGGCATTTCAATTCAATACTTAAAAAATACTCCACCCACATCTTGATTAAAACTCAAGTGCCATTTGAAAACCATCTTCGGCATCATATCTTGAACAATAACATCACATCTTGAAATTTGAATTTTCAAAAATAGCTTTTCTCAACCAAATGGTAATCTGCAAACCATGAACAAAATTGTTTTCGCAATAATATTCTACTCTTCCTCACATTCATCTCGTCAACAAAGAAGTTGCGTGGTTTTTGCCTATCTGAAGGCCTCTTATCATATCTCCTGTTGCTTCCCATGAACTTTGCCATTTCTTCTGCATAGCATGGCAATGTACTACAACCAAACATACATTCAAAACCATAGTAAGTCAAAGTGGGAAAGTCATTCATGGTGCTCACAAGATGAACTTTTAATATTAGAAGGTACCCATGAATGTCATCTTTGATTTAGATTACACGTGCACATAAATAGAGCGTAAAAGTAAACCATATGAAGAATCCAAATGTCTGTCAAAAAAGAAATAGGATCAACAACATACTACTCACCAAAAGGATTTGGGAGAGGGTCCACTCTATCCTCGAGTTTGACCATGGATCATGCCAAAGGCATAATACCTTTTAGCTAACTACAGACATCATGTAGGGTAAGACTTAGACTTGCAGTAGAGTTTCTAGATTTTGGCGATCATCTGTGTAAGGAATAGTGAGAATGCCCAGGCCACACAAACCTACTTGAACAAAAGCCCACCTTATAGATGGAACATGATACAAATGTCTTTTCCCCCCTCCAAAAGCGAACCTTAAGATCATCAGATCTGACATTTAGGAGCTGTGGAGACTTAGTATCTTCCTCCCAAGAAGCTCTTGTTTTTTAGGCTTGATGGCATGGAATAGGCAGGGCATTGACATCCGACATTTAGGAGCCGTGGAGACTTAGTATCTTCCTCCCAAGAAGCTCTTGTTTTTTAGGCTTGATGACATGGAATAGGCAGCACATTAACACACTGCCTATTCCATGCCATCAAGCCTAAAAAACAAGAGCTTCATGATCATGGCAAAAGGCATAGAAAGGACAACTAGGTCATGGCAAAATGGATCCTTATAGATGGAACTTGATAGAGATGTTGTGTCTATCTGCAAAAGCACACCTTACGATCATCAAATCTGACATGAAGGAGCTGTGGGGACTTAGTATCTTCCTTCCATGAAGCTCTTGTTTTTTAGGCTTAATGTCATAAAATAGGCAGCGTGTTAACACGGATTGCTTATTTCATGCCATCAAGCCTAAAAAATAAGAGCTTCATAGTCCTAGCAAATGGCAGAGAAAAGGCTTTCATACCTGGAGATATAAGTGAGACACGAAAGCTCATAGATGAGAACAAGGTCATTTAGGGAAGAAGGTCGTAGTTGTGAGAAGCAAGTAGTTTACTCCTTCAACCTCCTTCAAGTCTACTCCAACGACCAAAGGAAGAGCAATGTTTATAATGACAACTTGAGTTTATGAGCCCTTCCAACAAGGAGGAGGTTTTGTAAGAGACAAAGATGCATGATGCTAATTGGGCGACTAGGAGAACTGAGCCACATAGTGTTGTTACGTGCTTCGGATACCTGCAAGAAACTCGGCGATGATGTGGAGCAATGATCAATGCACTTGGAAGAAACACTAGCCATGGTGTGCTAGCTCCATGCTTCAAGGGAAGAAGACAAGACCCTAATGGAGTGACACAGTAGTATGTTTGGTTCTGCAGCACTTCTGTGACCCACACTTGGAAGGTTGATATGTCCATTCAAGGTGTTCCTGGTAACGTGCCAGGTGTTTGGAAGGTTGCAAGCGAGACATCTATTACTATGGAAGAGAGGGAAAACCTCATGAAGGCATGGTTTGTGTTTGAGGCAGATGATGTAGTCGGTAACATGGGACCCCCGTCTCGCTTGAAAAAACAACATACACTAAGCCATGTTCAACATCCTCAACATGATGGTAAGATCGTGCCATGGAGAAGGAAATTGAATAAAAATTTCATATTGATAAGGCACTTATGGAGAAAGGGGAGGTTGTTAGAGAGAATATTATAATTTCAAATGAGGTACATGTGTTTCATGTTCATACATTTGGTTCAATCTCGAAGGGCCTGACATACTCTGTGTCAATTTCAAAATTTCCACGTTGCACATGCCTTGACTTCACACAGAGGGAGGCAAGTAAAAAACCTTACATGTCTTGCAAGCACATTTACTTTGTGTTCATTGCAGTGCTAGGATTGAGTGACGAAGTGCATCAATTTATGCACCAGGCAGCTCTAACAAAGGTTGAGTTATTTCAAGCTCTAGGGGATAGGGGACAACCAACTTCAATTGAGTAAATGATGCCAAAGACTTTCTGGTGTGCATACAGTTTATGTATGAATCCTCACATGTTTTCTGAGAGCATCAAATGTAGTGTGCTTTTTTGCTCTATAAAGCTATGGCATAGCTGGTTTTACTTCCATGTTTGAGATTAAATGTATGGCAGATCCTATGCAAGCATGGGAGAAAAGACATGACACATTGTATATGTGGCACATCGGCATGTTTACATATTTTGTCATCATGTATGGATGTTCAATATGATGTGGTCTTTATTTTTTCCAAACCCAACTTTTTTATACTTCTATGTCTCTATGTATCCACAAATAATGTAGTGAAAGATAGGGGAATTGTGAGTTGGAAGGTTGCATTCAATGTTGGAATATGTTTGATTTGCTTATGTTCATCTCAATTGTTCCAATCATTATGAGAAGATTCAGATATGCTCGCTCACTCGAATCATGTTATTATGAGTACGATCAATGCTCTTCGAGATATTACAGACTGTAATTCCCTACAACGCTCTTGATCGCTCCCCCTCAAACTTGTTAGTTCACTTGGTTATGAAGAATTCTCCTTCTTTATTGGCAAAATTTCAACATCCTGAATGCGTTAGTCGTTTTCCCAGTCTTAGTGCTTTTCCTGGACAATTATCTTCCGCATTGTATATTCCAAGAGTGCGATGGAGCTGTGAAGTCATGATCTAGAGAGGGTTCTCCAAGTAGTGATTTTGCCTATGCCAGAAATCCAAGAAAGCTGCACTCTATTACTAGCATTTATTATGACGTCAAGTGGATTCTTTGCCTATCAAGAATTCTTTCTGCAAAAGAATCCCCGCTCAAATCCCTCACGTTGCCCGTAATTAAACGGCCATTCTATGTCAATGGCTTATACGTAGCAGTTGTTATCCTTGACTGAATCGAACGAATTCATTCAAAGAGTTCCAAGAATCCTCCTAAGCAATTTTACAAGATGGATTTTATACTCGTCCTGGCAAGAGCCAGCTTGCTCTGAAAGGCAAGCCATTTCCTAACTTCTCGAAGCTGCCTACGCTGATAAATCTTAACTTGATGAGGGAAGCAATCTTGCCAGTCTTGAGAGTGTCTCCAGCTTTGTTAAGCTCACCGGGCTTTCTTTGTTTGTCGACTTTATTGTTGGTGGTCTCGTGTTGATTATTGCAATTGGCACTGTCTACATATATAGCCTCAAGACGTTATGCCCGTTTTTGTAATTCTCGTTCTCCTCAAGCTTGCGGGAATCCTTCTCTCTGAGCTTGTTGAAATCTTCAGACTCTAGGAGCTTATGAAGCTCTAGGAAACATCGACTCTTGCTGCAGTGTAAAACAATTGCGCAGACTCTCCACCCGGCTATATTGGCCAATCGCCATCCCTTGATTCCGATGACATGAAGGAGATGCTCTTGTATATAATGTGCGTACCTCATGCCAGTGAAAGAAAATTCTTGTTAAATCTAAATGGCTATATCTTGTATCATGGGGATTGTGTGAATTACCTGTGCTAAGTGCACTTCCACAAACGTACGGGAAAGAGAATGGGGATGGTTGAAAAGCTTCAAAAGCACGTAAACTGTGTTACGTGTAGAGATAGATTAGTGAGCGCACTCTATGATCTTTGTCTGAGTATATGTGAAAGGTAGACAGAATGGCGGATGAGCGTCTTGGGATGAAGATAGATTTAGGGGGGTTTGGTTTGTCTGTAGCGGATGTGGCGGGGCCAGACATTGTCGGAGCTGTTTTTTGGTGCCGACGTGACCGGGAAAACTATATATAAACATATGTTTATAATTACGTACCAAATGAGCATAAGGGAATGTGTAACCCAGTGGTACATCTCGAAGGTGGGCGGCTACACGTCGTGGGTTCGATGCCCTAATTGACCTTTTCAAGGCTGCTTGTGTAAGTTAAACATAGGAGAATCCAAGCCTCATCCCTAAATGGAAGCTGTGTACCATTTTGGGTGCTTGTCAAACATATGTCTGAACTTAATTTAGAGGACGAACTTCTTCTTTGTGGCTGCCTAAAAAATATTGATTGAGTGCCTAAAAAATATTGATTGAGCTGCCAATGCAGACCATCGTGTCTTTTGAAAAATATTGATTGAGTGCCTAAAAAATATTGATTGAGCTGCCAATGCAGACCATCGTGTCTTTTGACCTTAAAGCAATTGCAATGATCATTTTTCTCATTTCAAAGGGAGAGAAGTGGTGATTGGGATGGGTCGTGATACATTTGAACATGAGGTGTAGTTGGCCATGCGGACAAACAGAGCCACGGAAGCAGGCTATTGGAAGGCGACGGGCAAGGATTGAGAGGTCATGAGTAGCCGGCATGGCTGTTTGGTTGGTATGAAGAAAACCTTAATGTTTTATAAGGGAAGAGTACCGAAAGGAGAGAAGACAAACTGGATCATGCACGAGTATAGGGTAGAAGGAGAAGCATTAGGAAAAAGGCTTGCACAAAGCGTGCCGTGGACGATCGAGCCCTTGAACCCCGCAGACCATGCCACATAACTTCTTCCAAGATCTTGAGTCTTGATAGAGGAGTCATAATTCCTCAAGTCTTAATTGCAGGAGGAAGTTCAAAGGGTAGCTTGATAGAAGGAAAACAAAGAGATTGTCTACCCAACAATTGACAGATAGTGAACAAAGAAATAGGACCGTTATCTTATAGAGATTGCACCTCGACTATCTTTCGATAGAATGAAGCAGGGTCAGCAAACTCAGGAATGAGATTTGAGTATCAATTCGCTGTAGATGGTCACGCTAGTAGCTTCAAATAAAGCATTAAAGTTGTTGTGATTGCCATTTCAAAATACAGTCTGACTTTGGAAGCATATTTGTGTTCGATTTGCCAGGCTAGAAATACTGCGAGCATAGATCCATCCAACCCGCTGAGTTTTGGATGTGCCTGCTGGAACGGCTCTTGCAGTTGCGTCCTCTTCTGATTTTAATTTCTGTCGGGCATCCTCAAACGAGTCATCTTCGTCTGTCCAGTTGCGAACACATATGTATTCAAGATCAATACTAGTAATTTTGTTAAACAAACATTCTACGCATTTGTCTACCTGTCACCACTGTTAGAGTTGTGCTTCATTTTTTATCGGAGACATTCGAATTGATTCGCAGGTAGGGAAGTCCATGGCAGCTAAAAAACGTTGAGGATAACGCTCTCTTCTGGCATGATGTATAGGCGAATGATCTAGGAAACCTGATCGTAGAGTTCATGGAGTGAACGGCCACTCTTGCGATGCCCGAAAGATCAACCGCCAGTAGCCATGTAGCAAGTGCTGTCGAATGAATGTATATGTTTTCTTCTTGTGATCCTTTTTTTAGATGGGTTGTTAAAGAATGTGTTACTTCCATATGCTTTGGGGTATTCCCATAAGGGTTCGATGCCCTAATTGACCTTTTCAAGGCTGTGTATAAGGTAAACATAGGAGAATCCAAGCCTTATCCCCAAATGGAAGCTGTGTACCATTTTGGGTGCTTGTCAAACATATGTCTGAACTTAATTTAGAGGACGAACTTCTTTGTGGCTGCCTAAATAGAGGACAAACTTCTTTGTGGCTGCCTAAAAAATATTGATTGAGCTGCCAATGCAGACCATCGTGTCTTTTGACCTTAAAGCAATTGCAATGATCATTTTTCTCATTTCAAAGGGAGAGAAGTAGTGATTGGGATGAGTCGTGATACATTTGAACATGAGGTGTAGTTGGCCATGCGGACAAACAGAGCCACGGAAGCAGGCTATTGGAAGGCGACGGGCAAGGATTGAGAGGTCATGAGTAGCCGACATGGCTGTTTGGTTGGTATGAAGAAAACCTTAATGTTTTATAAGGGAAGAGTACCAAAAGGAGAGAAGACAAACTGGATCATGCACGAGTATAGGCTAGAAGGAGAAGCATTAGGAAAAAGGCTTGCACAAAGCGTGCCGTGGACGATCCAGCCCTTGAACCCCACAGACCATGCCACATAACTTCTTCCAAGATCTTGAGTCTTGATAGAGGAGTCATAATTCCTCAAGTCTTAATTGCAGGAGGAAGTTCAAGCTTAGAGGGTAGCTTGATAGAAGGAAAACAAAGAGATTGTCTACCCAACAATTGACAGATAGTGAACAAAGAAATAGGACCGTTAAACAGTTGCAAAAATCTTATAGAGATTGCACCTCGACTATCTTTCGATAGAATGAAGCAGGGTCAGCAAACTCAGGAATGAGATTTGAGTATCAATTCGCTGTAGATGGTCACGCTAGTAGCTTCAAATAAAGCATTAAAGTTGTTGTGATTGCCATTTCAAAATACAGTCTGACTTTAGAAGCATATTTGTGTTCGATTTGCTAGGCTAGAAATACTGCGAGCATAGATCCATCCAACCCGTTGAATTTTGGATGTGCCTGCTGGAACGGCTCTTGCAGTTGCGTCCTCTTCTGATTTTGATTTCTGTTGGGCATCCTCAAACGAGTCATCTTCGTCTGTCTAGTTGCGAACACATATGTATTCAAGATCAATACTAGTAATTTTGTTAAACAAACATTCTACGCATTTGTCTACCTGTCACCACTGTTAGAGTTGTGCTTCATTTTTTATCGGAGACATTCGAATTGATTCGCAGGTAGGGAAGTCCACGGCAGCTAAAAAAAGTTGAGGATAATGCTCTCTTCTGGCATGATGTACACGCGAATGATCTAGGAAACCTGATCGTAGATTTCATGGAGTGAACGGCCACTCTTGCGATGCCCGAAAGATCAACCGCCAGTAGCCATGTAGCAAGTGCTATCGAATGAATGTATATGTTTTCTTCTTGTGATCCTTTTTTTAGATGGGTTGTTAAAGAATGTGTTACTTCCATATGCTTTGGGGTATTCCCATAAGGGTTCGATGCCCTAATTGACCTTTTCAAGGCTGTGTATAAGGTAAACATAGGAGAATCCAAGCCTTATCCCCAAATGGAAGCTGTGTACCATTTTGGGTGCTTGTCAAACATATGTCTGAACTTAATTTAGAGGACGAACTTCTTTGTGGCTGCCTAAATAGAGGACGAACTTTTTTGTGGCTGCCTAAAAAATATTGATTGAGCTGCCAATGCAGACCATCATGTCTTTTGACCTTAAAGCAATTGCAATGATCATTTTTCTCATTTCAAAGGGAGAGAAGTGGTGATTGGGATGAGTCGTGATACATTTGAACATGAGGTGTAGTTGGCCATGCGGACAAACAGAGCCACGGAAGCAGGCTATTGGAAGGCGACGGGCAAGGATTGAGAGGTCATGAGTAGCCAGCATGGCTGTTTGGTTGGTATGAAGAAAACCTTAATGTTTTATAAGGGAAGAGTACCAAAAGGAGAGAAGACAAACTGGATCATGCACGAGTATAGGCTAGAAGGAGAAGCATTAGGAAAAAGGCTTGCACAAAGCATGCCGTGGACGATCCAGCCCTTGAACCCCGCAGACCATGCCACATAACTTCTTCCAAGATCTTGAGTCTTGACAGAGGAGTCATAATTCCTCAAGTCTTAATTGCAGGAGGAAGTTCAAGCTTAGAGGGTAGCTTGATAGAAGGAAAACAAAGAGATTGTCTACCCAACAATTGACAGATAGTGAACAAAGAAATAGGACCGTTAAATAGTTGCAAAAATCTTATAGAGATTGCACCTCGACTATCTTTCGATAGAATGAAGCAGGGTCAGCAAACTCAGGAATGAGATTTGAGTATCAATTCGCTGTAGATGGTCACGCTAGTAGCTTCAAATAAAGCATTAAAGTTGTTGTGATTGCCATTTCAAAATACAGTCTGACTTTGGAAGCATATTTGTGTTCGATTTGCCAAGCTAGAAATACTGCGAGCATAGATCCATCCAACCCGCTGAGTTTTGGATGTGCCTGCTCGAACGGCTCTTGCAGTTGCGTCCTCTTCTGATTTTAATTTCTGTCGGGCATCCTCAAACGAGTCATCTTCGTCTGTCCAGTTGCGAACACATATGTATTCAAGATCAATACTAGTAATTTTGTTAAACAAACATTCTATGCATTTGTCTACCTGTCACCACCGTTAGAGTTGTGCTTCATTTTTTATCGGAGACATTCGAATTGATTCGCAGGTAGGGAAGTCCACGGCAGCTAAAAAATGTTGAGGATAACGCTCTCTTCTGGCATGATGTATAGGCGAATGATCTAGGAAACCTGATCGTAGATTTCATGGAGTGAACGGCCACTCCCATTGCAATGCCAGAACTTGAGACCATAGACTTTGTGTGTGTGTGTGTGTGTGTGTGTGTGTGTGAACGTGGTATTCATTTGAAACCATACACTATTTTACTTCCATTTATTCATATATGTGATAAAGTTGATCGATATTACTTTATGAGAAGAGATTCTGCGGTTTGCACAATTGTATGTATATGACACAAATCATGAGTTGCAAAACTGTTTGGATGGAATGCTTGGCTTGGATCCGAGCATTTTAGAATCATTGCAAAGAATGATGCATGAATGTAATCCTTATGCAAATGCATTATTAGATGTGGGATAAATGCTTAGAAGAAATACGCATGCAAACTTGAGGGTGGTTATTTGTGAGAGTCGTGCAACCTCCAAACAATATTTGGTTCCCACGGCCAACGAGCTTGCTGCTATCATGCTAGAACAAGGCAATGATGTTGATGTTGGTAATCGGGACATCCAAATTTTAAGCCGCAATGGGCATGTAAGAAGAATATCTAACTTGCATCGATCATATATGCCACTCATGTATGTTCTTTTATTTCTGTGAGGGGAGGATGGCCGCCATGTAACCATCCCATATGCTGGTGTTCGCGGTCACCATGCGATACAAAGGCATAATTATGTTACACAAAGACAATACTATGCTTATCATTTGCAGGTGAGGTATGATATGAATGCATGCATTCTACGTGGAGGTAGATTACTACAACAATACATGGTTGATGCATATAGTAGTATGGAGAAATCCAGATTGCTATGGATACGTAATAGCCAAGCATCTCTGTGTGCAGAAGTTTATCAAGGATTGACAAACATGGTAAATGCAATTGATGGTACGCATAGTTGTAGGATTGTGTTGCCATCTTAAGGACCATGATATATGTGTCAATTATACCAAGATGCTATGGCAATTGTATGAAAAAAAGGTAAACCCGATTTTTTCATTACATTCACTTGCAATCCGATGTGGCTGAAAATATTCGAAGCATTACTGCCTGGACAATGTGCACAAGACCGCCCAGATTTAACCGCCCGTGTGTTCCATGCAAAGCATACGGATATGATGAAATCGCTAACCGGGGATACTCTATTTGGTAAAGTGGCTAGGTATGTTTCTGTTTTTGAGTTTTAAAAAAGAGGTTTGCCACACTCCACATAGTATTGATTCTGGAGAGTGCCTTCAAATTTGCAGACGTTGGACACTATGACAGATTGGTATGTGCAGAACTTCCTGATGTAGCATTGTTTCCCGAGCTGCATGAGATCATTAGTTAGTTTCATATTCATGGGCTGTGTGGGCCACTAAATTCCTTTACTGCTTGCATGGTTGATGGTAAATGCAGTCGCCATTACCCATGTTCCTTCTCTCAATGTATTGTGGCTACTTGACTAATTTTTTGGTCTACTTGACTATGCATTTCGTCTTGGCATTGCATCAACAAAACAAGAATTTGAAAAACTTGTATCTAAAATTCGTTCCATTATGCGACAACACGTCATAGTTGGTGAAAGGGAGGGTGTGACAGAATTCGTTCCATTAAGCAACGGGACATCATGGCTGATGAGAGAGAATAGGGCCCCCGAATCGGTGGAAAATCCAAATAGTTGGTGCTGGGGAAAGGGGGGGGGAGTGTATTGCATGGTGGTCCACTTGGCCAGGTGGCCACGTGTCGTTTGCATGGACACGTGGTAGAGTTTCAATAGCTGGTTCCAAAAGCGTCCAAGAGGGAGTTTATATTATGATTTCCTTGTGTTATTGCGATGATGCATGGCCACTCCAATGGATGATTGCTCCAGTGTTAGTGGAATTACTATGAGGATGCACTTAAAGGATGGAGATGGCAGCAATTCTTGTGAGCGTAGTGACGATGAAGGGCAAGGTAGCGACAAGCAGCACTCGAGGTGCTGATGATGAGAGCGATGATGCAGAAGAAGAGGAGGCGACTCGAGATGGAGTAAGTCAACTAACAAGCTAGCTATGAGTAGGAAATTAGTCTGCTGTAGCTAACGATTTGGCTGTCTTGCAAGTACAAGAGGAAACAAGAGAGACCTTGGAAGAGAGAAGACGAAAGGGGTCCGCATCCAAGATTTTTTAGTTGAGCGTGATGATAGGAGGAGGTGTTGATATCAACATAGGTTTGCTTCCGAAGACCGATGCTTTTCTAAATGAATGTTGCTTGTCTGGTCTATGCTCAATGGAAAGAGGTGGTGCACTTTATCACTTGCACTTCCAAATGGTAGTTCGAATATCTGCACAGAGTATTCAGAGCATGAACAAATTGTTGAAGAAGTACTTGGGATGGGACAAAGATCGTCCAGTTGGGAAAATTAGCCTGTTGTAGCTAACGATTCGGCTATGTCTTGCAAGTACAAGAGGAAATGAGGGAGATCTCAAAAGAGAGAGAGGACGAATGGAGTTCTTGTCCAAGATTTATGAGTTGAGTGGTGACAATAAGAGGAGGAGGTATGGACATCGACATAGGTCTACTTCCGAAGACTATCGCTTTTCTAAATGAATGTTGCTTGTGTGGTCTGTTCTCAATCGACAAAGGACGTGTACTTTATCTTTCGCACTTTCAGATGGTATCTACACGGATTATTCCGAGTATGAACAAGTAGTTGAAGAAATACTTGGGATGGGACAAAGATCGTCCACTTGAGGGACTGATAATGTGTCGAGTCTTGAAGCAGCGAAAACTTCATATGTATCAAAGTATGCTTGTTACTGCATAAAGGATTTAGGCCAGTCTCACTTTAGAAGTGTTTCCAAGAATGTAACCCGATAAGATTTACGAGGTGAGTTGTACGTGCGTTATGGGGCTTATGAAATTAAAAGTACGAGTGCGAATCTGCTTGATCGGTGTTTCATGTTCTTTAGGTTCAAAACACACCTCAGGTTGGAGATGTTGTTAGGTTGGGGATGTTGTTTGGCAGGTGTAGATGCTACGCACGGCCCAATATTATCCTTCGTCTTCGTGGATAATACCGTATCAGGGCAGGTGGATGATTTACAGCAGGGGCGAGTGTTGCTCACGGCAAGAGATGTGGTAGTCAAATTTTTTTTACTATTGAAGGTAAGTTGCTGCATCCGAGTTAAAGGAGTGTCCTGGAAGCTCCTCGGTACTTCCACTTCTAAGAAGGGAGATCTTCTCTCACGATTATAACTCCAACCAGCTCCAGCAACTGCACAAGCTTTGCCCGAATTTTTACCCCTCGCAAAAGCTTCCAGCAGAGGGATACATATAGCGTGAACGCTTTTTTTATTGCTTATAGTGAAACGCACATGTTTGAGTAGCAGATTGTTGATGCCAGACCCTAAAATCTTGTACTGCAACTGCACTGTAGTGTTTTTTGCTTACAGTGAAACGCACATAGTTGAGTAGCAGTGTTGATGCCAGACCCTAAAATCTTGTTTACTGCAAATGCACTGTAGTGCGCACATAAATAAAAGTTCTTGCTACGGCCTTATTTCTCTGTTGTAGTATGCTGCCTGAAGTTTCTTTGTAAAATTACAAGCTATACGCAATTGGTTGTACGTGAATTCTTTTCTTCTCTCTCTGAGTTCAGAGATTTTTGAAAAGTGAAAAGTGTGACCCATTAGGTAGAGAGAGAGAGAGAAAGAGAGAGAGAGAGAGAGAGAGAGAGAGAGAGAGGAGGGGGGGGGGGGGCAGATGCAGATCGCTGCATCTGGGGTGGACTAACTGCTGAGACGGAGATCCGGAGGGACACAGACCGCAGAAGACAGATCACTGCATCTGGGATGGACTAACAGCTGAGACGGAGGTCCGGAAATCATGGCTGGAGGCAGATTGCGGCAGAGGCAAGCGAATGCAAGGAGATCCGCCATGCAGGAAGGGAGGGTCAGCTCTAATGGAAGCTCTAATAGCTTCCATAGGGAGGGACACAGATCACACAAGACAGTCGACACAGAGAGGGAAGGTGCAGATTGCGGAACGCAGCAAGAGACAGAGGTACATCGGTTTATAGGCGAAGAGGTGGTGTAGAAAAGCCGAGAAAGTCGGGTTCGTGGAAATCATATTTCCCCCCATTTATACCTTCTTTCCCCCCTCCCCTTTTCCCCCCGTTTCACTAATACCATTTTTCGTTAAGGGCGGGGGGGGGGGGGGGAGAGCTATTTAAGGCCCACGTTTTAAACAGAAGTAAAAGCTACTTTCATTTGTCCCGTACTCTATTGCAAACCATCGACATTTCTCATTACGTCCACAGCATGTTATACTAAAGACCAGCTAAGGCAACGTCAAAAACCATTAGATTGACTGTTTAAGTATGCCAAACGCAGATTGTATTTAAAAAATCTCTCTTTCTAACCAAACAATTTAAAAAGAATTGTACTGTTCCCAAGGGTGTTTTCAATCTAATATCCATTTCAGTATTTTGATAGCAAGTAAATCTTCTCCTAGCACAAGTCTTGGCTAGTTATAAATGGCTGGCCTGCCTGAAGGTATAAATGTATAGTTTACATAGAAAAGCAGCCTAGTTACAAAATTAACAGCAGTTATTAACAAAAGTTAATGGGAATGGGATATTAAATCCTAGGCCTAGATACAAATTTAAAAAAAACACATTGACAAAATGACTCATGCAGGCTTTGGGAAGTGGGAAGGCTATGGCACAGCTGAGCCAACTGAATTTGAAGTGCAAGCTACTGTGACGAGAATATATCTCAGTGAAGCGCACACATTGAGCACTACAAGCGAGGAGATATTGACCCAACGCCTATTCCAAGATTAGGACTAAAAATGAAAACAAGTACAATATACGGTTTACAGACCAGGAAGTCCAACTGACGCCTGATAGCCCACAATTGCAAATACAGATCTTCCACCTGATGGCCCACAATTGCACATGCAGATCTTCCGAGATTCCGTAAAATATGGCTCATGTAAAGCTATCAACAAGGCCATAGTGCATCAGACTTCACAAATTGGAAAACATTGGAGTAACACCAGGCACTTTCAAGCAAAAACAGCACATATAGTCGTCACATAAGATCAGTACCAGCATATACATTCGTGGTGTAAGATAAGTTCGTGATGTAAGATAAGTTCGTGAAGAACCAAGACCAGATAGGACAATCTTATTTGCACATTATCTCCCCTCATTTTCTGTTCGCTTGCGAGGCGCTATCCCATGTGGTTGCTCATTTGGTGGTGCTACGTGTACGGAAAGTAGATGACGAGCCCCGGGATCCCTACAAGGAACAATCCGAACAGTGACCTCATCCCCCGCCTTCCAAACTTTCTCCAGGGCAGCCGTACTACCCACAATTCCTATATCTTTTCCAGGGAGAAAACCCTCTTTGTTGGAATTGGGCATTGTGACAAAATAGCCTACACTGATCACATCCCTCACAATGCCTTGATATGTCTTCGGCGCTCCCTTTGTAAGCATATTCGTCAAATCCGGCACATAATCTTCTTGCTCCATGGCATGCCTTGCCTCAATAGCTTCTCTTCTATTGGCCTTCATACGCATCCGTGCTTCCAGGTCAGGAGTTCTTCTCGGTACAGTGTCGTAAGTTGGCCGCTCGTATGTGGGCCGCTCGTAATTTGGGCGATCAGGGGAGGAATACCCTGGATCTTGCCCTGCATTCGCCTTCACCGAGTCGAATACGTTCAAGTCAACGTACAACAAATAAACATTAACAAAAGTAGGGTCGACTCTGTAGACTGTTACTTACTGAAAAGTTCCTCTTCGACCACGCCTTAGGGGCTGCTGCCTGTCCATCCTCGTTGATATTGAGCTTGTACAAGTTCAAGAGAGACGCCTTCCCCGTCGCATTAAGACTGAAGTTTTGCCCGCCAGATGAAACAAAACTCCTTCCATATTTGAAACCTGAGAGCCTTGCCGAACCCCGGGATAAAACACCTTTTGCGCTTTGGTCCAGAATGTGCCTTGCATTCTCATTGGTCAACGAAGTTAACGCATTCATTGCAGAAACCTGACATAAAAATTGAGATGTAAGGCTAATTTCAGCTGCTGGCCTCATCTTCGGGATATTGCCAACGTAAGAGGATTGAAGCTCAGCCTTCACAGGCGATAGAAAAGACCTTCCAATACCTGCCAGTGTTGCCAGAAAGTAAACATTCAAATTCTGCAAATGCAACAGTATCAGCGCCTGATTACGGATGCAAAATACAATAACAATCTATGTTCAGACACACAAGTCCAAGCAGGCACACGGGCAAACTGCTATCAAAGAAAGTTTACTTCGTCCCGGCCAACAAACACAACCACCACTTAAAAACAAGTAATGTCATCTCAAAAAGTCAGCCGAGCGGTTACAGATAGCAAAGGACTACATCGCTACGATTGCAACATAGCCTAAAAGGCCTACTGAAGGAGGAGGCCGCCTTCGACTGGCATCTAGCTCCTCAATACACAAACTGCAAACTATGCAGAGAACATACTCTCTCTCTCTCTCTCACTCTCTCTCCCTCTCTCTCTCTCTCACACACACACATATATATTACTACAGAAGACGCTGTGCTATGTTCAAGAGCGAGAGGTCAGCTCCTCTGCCGCTGTCAAAGCGTACCTTCAACAGCGCTCCAAAGACATGAAACCTGTCACAAACGAAACGCAACACACATGGCCATACACATCGATTAAAGCCAAGAACAAGACCGTGGAGCAGGGGAAATAGGCGACAAATTGATCAAGGGGAGCTTGGAAGGCAAGGCCGCTTACCGAGGAGAGCAAGCGAAGGCAGGCAGCAGGGGGCACGAAAATAGGGCAGCGGTGGGGGATAAGGCGGTGCGTAGAAGCCTCTAGAACCCTAGAAAAGTATCAACCATTATTAATTATTAATTGCCTTCATTTTCTCTTCGCTTCGATGGCAGTAAAACTCTCAATTCCGAGTACGCCCGCATAACATTTTTTCGCCTTGGTGGAGGGACAGGTCATAGTAATGAAACCATTTCGAGAGAAACGAAATGGGCTTCACTTTTTCCCTGAAATTCTTTATTATTCACTCGAGATATTTGATTTGCCCGTTGCTAACGATGTGGTCATTGTGTGCTAGTCCGTTTTTCGCAAGCCCCAATGGTGTGCAACAGGACTCCCATTTGAATTTGGAAAGTTTTGGCGCGCACACCTCTATAAATAATGGAGAAACATTGGGGCTACCTCCATCGACCTCAAGAGTTTGTTGAGCAGAAGAGTCCGATTGTGGCATTACAGTCTCGTTTGGTTGATGGTTGGGTGCGAGGGAGCAGCAGAGTCAATGGATACTGGGAGTGGGACCTTTGGAAAAGGTAGTACCCGACAGATCGACTGAGAAATACAATCTTCTTCTATTCATCTCAGCTTTTCATATTCTCAATTCTTTTCTTCGATCCCTTCATTTGCTCGTTCCTTATTTCCTCGAATTCCTTTGGGTGCGCACTTGCTAACATTGCCGAAGGGCGTGATGGTTTTCAGAATTGAAGAATCTAATGGAGGGTCGTGCTATGTAGACAATGCAAATTCTTTAGATGTGCAGCTCGACTGCTGCAAGGAGACCCAACCAAATGTAGGTGTGTTCAAATGTGTCTTGACCATCAAGTAATGTGCGTTCATTTTGTTCTGCTAATGTTGATGTCCTTTAAAACGAACCAGGTGGATTTGTATTGTGCTATGTGACACGCGTGCGTGATAAGTTCCTCCTTGCCACACTCCATCCCGTGGATCTCCTTGATACCAGGACAATGCATCGCTCACAAGGGCTTACAATGGAGTGACCGCCTTCAATCCATCAAACATAAGAGCACATGGGCAGGCTTATACTGCTCTCTCACGTGTGCGCGACCCACCAACCTCTTTCTACTATTGAAGCTGGAACAAAAACATATCAAAGTTGACTCAATGGTGCAACAAGAAATTTCAAGGCTAAGGCAAACCTGATGGTGGCCATTCGAACAAAGAAACATCGCAAAAGAAAAGCCCACCACTAGAACCATACAAACTCTTAATACAAGATCGCTTGTACATCATGCAAAAGACATCAGGAGTAACAAGAGCATGCTAAGCGCTACAATCCTGTGCCTGTAGTTCACCAACTTCTATCGCACCGCTACTACACATGCACCTCCATGACAACATCGGCCTTGCCACATACTACAAAAGCGACATGAAACTCCTTTACAATTATGGGTGACGCATCTTGCTGATAATGTTCAAACAACCCCATCAAAGTGAAATCGTGGTCCTTAACACGTACAAATCACCAAATACAAGAACAAACACATTGCTTCATGCCTTGGAAAACTCAATGCAGCTCCTTCCATATTCGGTTACAAGATACGTGATCGGGGACTTCAACATTGACCTCAGCAGCTCCTCCGCAAACAGAGTACATGCTCCACCATGACATGCATCAAATCATAAACGGGCCTACGATGATCTATGGATCCGCAATCCATCATATTTGGACCAACGCAAACAACACAAACACACAAAAAGGGAGAAATTTTATCTATTGGTCTGACCACTTCCTCCTTTACACATAGATTTGATTCGTAGGATGTTCTCTCCATCCAAGCAACACACTAGGGCAGGCCCACTGAATTTAATTCACCTTTTTTGTTTTTTTTGGGCAAAAAAAGTAAATTTATTATAATAAGAAATTGTGAAAATTACAGCATTAGAGCTTAGCTTTCAAAGCACGACGACTTGACATGGCAATGGACTCTGAGGTTCGACTTTAAACTTCTAAAACATCAACAATACCCTATTGAACCTCCAACAGATTGTATCCACGATTGAAGATCAATAAATTCTGACTCTGCTAGATGTCTTGGAGGATGCATGCACAAATAATTTGCCAAATAGACAATTGCTCAGCAGCAATCAACCGACCTCAATCCCCTAGCAAAGCTTGCTTCCACTTAAAAGGGACCATTAAACTTGCACTAACACACCCAAATCTGGATCTAACTCCACAAAGGACATACTGCATGACAACCCCCAAAAAGATGAAAGTGATCCTCCATGGCCACCCGACACATAGAACGAGTCGGTTGAATATGCTTCCATTTGCTTACACGGTCTTTGGTAGAAAGCTTAACAACAATTACACACCATAACAAAAAATTCAACCGATTGGAAGGCATCGAGAGCCAGACTCGAGACAACCAACAAGCCCATATATCCACGAAGTCAAAAGGCACCCATTTTCGCCAAGGAACTCATGCAAGCACCAGGATATTGAAATCTTGAACATGTATGAAATGGCGCGACTGAAGCTTGGAGATTGGTTTGCCTTCAGGAGTAACCCAATATACAAAATCCATGCTTGGAACAAACAATGGGCTTGTTGGCCAACCGTCTTTCAACTGAGATAGAGTGGCCCTAACAAAATCAGCTTTACCTGCAGAGAGGTGGAACTTTGTAGCGACATCCTCAAGGGGCCTCGAATGGTGAAACCTCGAACACCAAAGTTGCCGCCATGAAGTAATCCCCTTCTGATTAATGGACTTACAGAGACGAGGCGTTAGCTGAATGGGCATAATAAAATTACGAAAAGGATCCCTTGATAACCAATAATTAGGCCCCAATGAACCGTCACCGGTAATACGTTGAGTGCCCTGCCACTTTGAACCTTCAAGGGTTTGCTTCCACAGTGAGACAAGCTTATGAAGCACCTCAGACTGAGGCAACTTAATTGTGAGCAGTGATGTAAGTAACTGTTGCCAAGAAGCCGAACCATGCAAAATACCCAGAGACCTAGCCTCCTCGATCTAAAATCTCGCTACAATAGCCCAGGGTTGCGCTGAATGAAGACACAATAGCCACTACAGCATAACTTGTCACACATGACCTTGAAGGATTGAATCCCCATGCCACCTAGTTCTTTGGGTGTGATAGCAAGATCCCAAGCAAACGAGTGCCACCTAGAATACCAGACAAAATCTCTAGTCATCCGTTCCACTATCATAAGACCATGGCTCGAAAAAGGCAGAACAGAAGAAACATAAACCATAGTAGGTGAAAGAATGTGCTTCAGGATTGTAACCAGTCTAGTAGAGAGAGCTTTTTCTCCCTCCACTTATGGAATTTCCTCTGCACTTTTTGAAGTAGCCAGTGAAGATGATGTTTCATAGTAATCCCGACACTTAACGAACAACCAACCAAACGGTATGCAATCAAACTCATATGAAGCCAGCCAATCAGGAGCAGCATCTCAATGTAAATAAACCACTTGGATTTACTAGTATTAACTTTGGAGTCCGACACATAAGCGAATTCCGAGCAAACTGCCAGCAGCGCCTCAAGATTGTCCTTATCGGCCAACAAAAATTGTGAAGTATCGTCTACAAAAATTTGAAAAGAGAAGCAAACTCCCTGCGAGAGAGGGAGACCTCTGATTGACCCTCGTGACTGATGAAAATCGAGCATCCTGAGCAAGGGATCTGTAATAATAGCAAGTAAAGGGGCACAAAAGGGCACCCTTGCCAAATAGATTGCTTAAGAGGGAAAGAATCATACGAATAGCCATTGATAGAAACAATAGCCGATGCATGAGAAACTAGTATTTGTGTTGAGCGGCAAAATCCCTCACTAATCCCATGTGTTGCATAACCTTGAGAATGAAGGCCCAATTGACGCAATCATAAGCCTTTTCAAGGTCCAGATTCAGCATCAAAAACCGTTGATTATGGGTGAAGGCAAAGTCAATGGACAGAAGCATTTTCAAGATAGCATCGTGAATGTTTCACCCTTGAATGAAACCATACTGCTGAGGATGGATGAGACGGGCTAGAATAAACCGATAGGAGTCGCCAAAACTTTTGTAAACTGAATTCCACATCATGAGCGGTAGATTTTGAAATCAGCTTGATTACCCATCGATTAATGGAGGGCGGAAGAGATCCAACTTTGCAACAATGATTAAGCAGCTGGGTAAGATCAGTCCCACACACTTTTTAGTAAGTTTGGAAAACTTCGATTGGAATCCCATCTGGTCCTAGCGATTTGTCTCTAGCCATCCCCATTACAATACATCGGACGTCCTCAACAGGGATTGGGCATTGCAAATGAAGAGCCTCATGCTGAGTCATGCCTGCAATTAAATGAAAAAGAAATTTTGCCACTCTATCATCATAATCTGGAGGAATACCCGGTGCAATGCCCATAGTTTTAGAGAGGTGACAGGCAACGACTGATGTGACCAACTCATCACCTGCACCCTATTCATCTTGCATTGCACAAATTGATTCTTTGAACCCTTTTTCTCAAACTGCCCCCATAACATTATTATTGGTGTGTCCCCTTGTTAGTGAATAATGGGAAATTAAATTAATTAGTTAGCCTCTCCCTCCCCTCTCAAAATTAGGCTAAGCATTAGAGACAGTATAAGCCCGTAATTAACCCTTGCCTCCTTAACGTAAGGAATCCCTTAACGCTAATGTCGCTATCATGCAGGAAAGATCTCGCTAAGGAATATATGCCCTAGGTTAATATCTCCCTCCCAAGTAAATATCTCTGGCTCTCTACATTCCAAACTCTTGAGCCTAAGCCTAGCCTAAGCCTGAAGCCTAAGCCTGAGCTCCTTCAGCGAATACCAATCATTGGCCAAAGAGGAGGGGAAGTGGAGTAAGGGGAGTGGGAGGAAAGGGGGGGTAGAGAGGAGAGGGAGCAAAGTAAGGGACATGGGAGGAAGGGGGGGTTGAGCCAAGGGTGTTCCCCACCCTGCTTAGGCTGGTGATAGAGTGACATTTGAGTCCTTGCTCTAAACTGCTCAACATCACTCAAACTTGTGGGACGAAAGGAGTGAGACAGGGGAGGGAGAGGGAGGAAGGGGGAGTGAGGCTGAACAATGTTGAGGGAGGAAGGGGGAGTGAGGCTGGGCGATGCAGAGGTAGACCAGTAGACATGCAAGGAAAGGGAGAAACAAGATGGAGAAGTAGAGCGAGTGAGCACTGACGGAGAGGGAGTGAGGGAAAAGGTGAGGGAGCAAGAGGGAGAGGTTAAGAGGGGAAGAGGGTGAGCTAGGCACGAAGCGAGGGAGAGTCTAAGAGAGGAGAGGGTGAGTGAGGCATATAGAGCGAGAGGGGCGATGAGGGAGAGGTGTCTAAGTGACGACGACGAAGGGGGGAAACAGAGGGAGCTTAGGTTAATTGATTACTAACTTAGCTTAATCTAGGTCATTGAGAAACTAATTAATTAAATTAATTTTGGGAGCCAGATGTCCCCCAGATTCCCTAAAATTAAATCTTTTACAGGCATGTTTTTCTTTTTGGCCTGCTCCATGTGTGTGTCTTGGCAACGTGTTGTTGCCACTTGGTTTTCCCTCCTCCATTGTTCCTCTTCACATAAACTGTCACCAAGGGGATTTTTGATTGGTGGGCCATGTCACATAGTGTTTGTTGATCTCGTTCACCATCTTCTGCTTGCATATTGTTACATGTGCCACATTTGGATTTGTTGTCTTTGCATGCTACGTGTCCCATTGTAGTGGTCGTCATCTCATGCAGTGGGCGTATTGTCATGCAATCCATGCATCTCGTGGAGAAGACTTTACAAACCAAGGAGAAGGCATGCTGAGAGATGAAAGTTGGTTTTGGTGGTAGAGGCTTCTACCTTTTCGATGATCGAGTGTGCTTTACGGAATGTATTGAGGAGGTTGCTGCATCGCTCCAATATCCCTGGACTTTTTGCGTGGAGAGCTTACTTCGCGGAGGCAATACGAATCCATAGAGGGAAGGTTTCCCTTCTGTTGACTTGGTATGCTTGCTATGCGTCGATGCATTTTTTATAACCCTTTGAAGATTTTGGGGGTGCATCTAACATGCCATCATCTTTGAAAGGTGGGGATCTTCCTCTAGCCACTTGGATTGGAAGCCATCGCTCCCACATTGTTGCTCAGAATGCATGGCATCATGCTTCTGCGCATAGAGTTGTTAGCTTGGGCACCGCTCTGGAGCTGCAGTGATCTGCTTTTGTGCATGCTACAATGGTTCTCCTTGCGAAACCGATGGTGTTGTGCAATTGTTTTCTATTTTGGTGGCGTTTCTAGGCACTTGTGCTTCCAGTGACTATGAATGTTGTAGGTGGTTGTGGTTATATAAGTGGAGTACCCCCTGTGCAGTCCTATATCGTTTGGTTCTGCCTTTCATTTACAATAGTGAGTGCACCCTACATTTTAATCATGGCTTCTGAATCGATGGGCAGTGGCAGTTTGAACTTTGAACACGGTACCTTGTCCCTAATGTGCATACATCTACTTTCATTTTTTCCTTCCTTCATTCCTTGATGATCCAATGCACGCACTTGATACGACGTCATGCAATTTGACTCTACCCTCCAATCCAATAGTTGATCCAACACAAGGTTGTGAGATAATTTGCAATGTGTGCTTTGACTGAGATATCGTTGCGGATGGAACACTGATGTTGCTTTGTCTTTGCTTTGCCAGGTGAACGATGTCCTCCTGAAATTGAAGAAGAGGTTGCAAATTGGGATTGCTCTATGGAGGATCTACCTACTACTGGGGAGTCTCTAGCCAACTCTGGAAAGGGAGGTGAAGATTGAAGTAGATACCTTCGATGGTAATCTTGGTGTAAAGGATCTCTGTCTTCCCTCGCACTTTGTAATGTGATTTTGCTTGTTTATATTGTCTGCTTGAATGACAATTTTGTTGTATGGATGCAAGGTTGGGTTATGACTGCATTGTGTCCAACCCCGATAATAGACCCAACCTTAGTGAGCAATTGCATGCACACTATTTTATTAGTTCATTGTATTGTGTCGGATCGTGGCATCAGGACATGAAATGTGTGCGTGCAGATTTGTCCACCCCTATCACATTGACCACCTCTCGACTGGATATTGGGAACGGCAAACAACCCATAAAGGAGGATCAAGAAGGTTATGGCAAAATTTTTTTCCCTCATCATGAGACCTCCCACCCCATATTTGTTGTCATTAGCATCCGGTGGAGTAATCACTGGAACACTCATGTAACTTCTCTCTTATTTGCAGCCCCCTCCAATGCATTCTGGCATTGTTGCTTGTGACAATGGGATTGGAACTTTGAGGCAACACAAAAGAACAACTCCATTCAGTGACTCGAGTCTCGACCAGAGGCAAGACGACAAAGAAGTCGCTATGTTGTCGCTTTTTGGCCTACCCCTTGGGCTAGCCTTAGCAACGATGCAATTTGGGCAAAGCAAGAATTAGGCATTTTAGAAATTTTGAAAGTGCATTTTTCCTATTGGACAATATGTTGATATGTGGCTTCTCTTCTTCATTGGACTTGAATGCAGACTTTAAAGTGGTTGACTTTCTCTCTCTCTCTCTCTCTCTCTCCCCCCTTTGTCTCCTACAGTCTTCCTCCACACCATTTCCAGTGGATTCCTTTTTGTTTGCTTTTTTAATCTTGGGCAAGTCTTATGAATGATTAAATATCATTCACCTTGTTTCATCTTGACTCAACACATCATTTGTAGGCTTTACTTTAGGAATCATTGATTGTGCACTTACTGTTCCTGGCTGCTTATACACAATGTCTACTTGATTTAAAAGCAAACTAGTTTGTCATGTGCACTAGCACATCTAGGAGTGTTTGCATTCTATGGGCATTTTGATTCGCACCAGTACTTTGTGAACTTTAGCATTTCCACATTTTATTGTGTATGTAGCGTAGACCTTTGTTTGTATGGGGCCCAGCATCCATATCCAGAAACACATTTGTAGACTAGAAGAAATGTTCCATGTTGTGGGTGAATTTGCATACTGTAAAATGTCTTTGGACTGGAAGAGAGAGTCCATTTTGTTTACGATTTGCATCACGAAGTATTTCAGATTTTGATGTTATTTCATGATATGAAAACGTCTTTATTCTCGGTGCAATCGGATACCTTCATGTTTCTTTCTTTGGGTTGCCACAAGCACTTTGTGTCCCTATGTTTGTACTCAGTGTCAACTCATACATTTCCCTGAAATGTGACTTTCTCAGCTCATGCATAATTAATTAGCAAGCTTTTTTAATTGGTCGTTGTCTGTTTGTACTTATTGAGCAGTGAGACATACAAGCAATGCTTTTGAAAATTATGTGCGTCGATTCCATAACCACCAATGAAACACTCATCCATAAGAAAAGACGTCCAAGATGATGCCACGTTAGATGCAGCATCAAATGATAGGCAAAGTGATGTACCCCCTCTTGCAAGTTATCACTACAATGCTCTCATGTGTTTGTGGATCAACATAGGAACTACATGGAGGTAGACTCCTTCTACCATATACAAGGTGCCACCGTAGTTCCCAAGGGGAGTGGTGAGCGAGGTATAGCTAGTTACTCTTTACAAGTGAATGCCACCAATGCAGTAATCCATGGAGATCCTTTTGAGGGCCACATTTCATTCTTCCTTGAAACCACCATCGCATGCTATTTCCCATGGGATTCATCTACTATGTTTGGGCAACATATTCGGAGTGGCGAGTACTATCGCGTTCATGGTAATTAAAAGTGGGCTATAAGGGCTTCAAAAATGGCCATGTGATTATAGTCGATGGCCCATGAAACAAGGATTGAGCCATAGTAAGTTCTATTCAATTATATCCATCTTGCACATGCTACATCTCAAACCTACCTAACTCTCATCTTTTTAACAATTGACCTTTGAAAACGAGTGTAAGAGTTTGCAAACACAATTGGTCTAGGAGTTCAACGAGATTAGGTGGAAGTGCTACAAAAAGAGAATGCTCAGCTCCGTCAATCCTTGTATTCTTGTTGCAACTATGAGTGGCCCTGAATCAACTCATCATAAACTACCTTCTTGCCCTCCAACTGCTCCTGCAGTGACTTGCACTCAACTGTCAAATCCTCCTTGGCTTGGCATCTGCTCTTCAAAGAATCTTATCACTTCCTCCTGGTACTTCGCTCGTAGCAACAGATTGTGCTCGAGTACCTAGGGAGGGATCCAATGATTGGCCAAGAAATTCATGGCCTGCATCACATGCACCATATTCACCTTGAGCACTTGCCATTGGCTCTATGTGGTGGCAACCCGATCCTAATGATCATCTTTTTTGACAAGGGGGTCTAGGGAAAAGGGTTCCACATGCATGCAACTATGAAGAGGGGCAGGAGGTGGAGGCAAAGCAAGTGGAGTCAATGATGAGCTACTTTCCTGTTGCTCGGCTTTTTGTGGAGGCTTTGTGTCACTATCTCAAACTTTCTGGTCCTTGGTGTTACTCCGTTGTCTTATGCTCTTGCCTCCTCACCCTCCTCCATTTCTTGGTCCTTGGCGGTGCCCTTCCCCTCCAGATTATCTTGTATTGTTCTTCAGAGGTACCCTGCTGGCTATTTCTCTAGATTATCCTATTATTGTTCTTCAGAGGTGCCCTTGGCACTGTTCCTCTCCGAGTTATCTTGTTCTCAAAGGTGTCCTTCGGACTATTCCCCTTGGACTTTTAGGTCTTTTCTCCATCCTACTACTCAGTGATCTGCTCTTCTTGCTCCTAATCCTTGGCATGTTCCTTTGGTACCTCCTGTTCCTACTCCTCCTTGGCCTGTTCTTGATCACCTGCCCCTTGCTCCTCCTGACTTCTTGGCCGTTGCTCATCCTGTTGTGCTCTTCATTGCATGGTGTCACTTGAGAGAGGTAGTGTACCTAGCCAAGGCACTCATCCCATTACCCCAGCCAATGGTGCAACATACAAAGATGTGGGTTGAGTTTGCAATGGATGTCCCCTATCCACTTCTCGCAACTAGTTCTCAAATGCTTTTTCAAAGATTGAGAATCAGCTAACCATCACTTGGTCATCTACATTACAATAACTATGAGAGCCACATATTGTCTTGGCACATATCCTACTCTCTTCTTTAATCCAATGAACTTTGATAGGAACCTGTAAGTGACCTTGAAACTATTATCGGCAGCCTTGTTGATCAGGTACCATTGTGAAGATGAGTAACTTCCATCTTCAAAGTAAGCATCGCACCACTTGGCATCTGCCAACTCTGTAGGAGCGATGCGTTGCTTCAACCGAAAAGTCCTCTTCAGCAAGTTTGAGGTAATCCTGACATGTTTTTCATCAATAATGAGGCTATGGTCATCCTCATTGTATGAATCAAGGATCTCCTCCACCAGCTCCTCATTGTATAAATCAAGGGTCTCCTCCACCAACTCCTCATCGTATACTTCCTTCCACGGTAGCTGCATGAACATCAGAAGACAAGTTGGCTTCTAGGATGCCTTTAAGGACATCACTAGAGAAGTCTTCAAACGGATGTGGCGGCAACACACAAGAGCTCCATTTTTTTTCTTTTTTCGGGTTAAGGCACTCTTCATGATGACAAAGACAATGTATATGGTAGTAGAGAGGGAAGATGGCTGGCGAAGAGGCTGGGTGATGGGAGTAAAGTGGCGCAATTGAGACAAAGGGCTTAGAAAGGATGATGGAAACTTGAAAGCTATGGCAAGTGAGAGCACATAGAGAGTTGTTGAAGATGACAAGGATGAGGATGAAGAGGTATATTGAATTTGCAAGTGAGATTGAACAATAGAGTTCCTGACCAAATGTAGTTGATCCGAATTTGCAACTATGGCTCTTGTCGAATCAGTGGTTGCATGAGCCTCCCTTTTGCATTAATAATCCTTCAATGTTAATCCTATCATGATCTAGGATGTCTTGTCCATTTCATACAAATCCTTCAAAATGACCCATGCCTTGACTAACATATCTACCATTTGTATATGAGTAATACCAAAATCTACCATCATCCCTATGATTAGTCCAAGAGCTTGGGAACTTTGTCTTTCCATGCTTCAAGATTTTCTAGATCTATAGCAAAGATATCGTTTCTTGATGCATCATTTATGTTTGTGAGCTTTGCATCCACCCCCATTGGGATCTTCTAGAGCTTCCGAGCCACTAGATGGATCTAAATCTCCATCTTCTATATGGGATCATTTTTCCCATCAAGATCTCATCAATATTCCTTGTCTTTCCAAAACTAGGAGTTGTTGTAGAGGGCATGGTTGTGTTCATGATGACCATAGGAACAAGAGTAGTACTACCCCCGACACTAGGGTGCCAATACTAGAACCTCTTCCAAAACCACCACCAAATGTATTTGCATTCTTTGTAGAGATAGTTTCTACATATCATAGAGAAAAACTTCCTCTAACAACCAAACAGGCTCAGCACACATGTTTATTAAACTAGGGTCTCTTATAAAAATGGAGGGCCTCCTTCCTCTAAAGTGAACTAGAGCTACAATAATATGAGGTAGGAATCACTCATCAAGAACCTTGATTCTATTCATCCACAAAGTACTAGGTAAAATAGCTCCAAGGTGTGCATTAAAACATCCCCAACAAAGTGCTAGATAAAATAGCGATCGAGAGATCACCAATCCTAGAACACTCCATCAAATCTCTACACTACCCTACTCCATGCTGCCTATGAGAAGGCTTCAACAAGTTGATGTAAAGTGAGGTGTGAGTGGGGAGCATTATAGGTGAGCAGTATCCCCCTCAGTGGCCAATTGGCCACACAACTTCCTTGCCTTCATGATGACATGGTTAAAAGATGGGATGTGGTGATAGAACATATGTTGAAACCTATTGATGCCATTGAGAGTCATATAAGCAATCTGGTGAAGGTGGAGAGGAACTTTTAGTAGTTGCTTACCATAAAAGAAAAAGGAAAAGTAGAACTTCAAGCGAGTGATGATTTATATGTATCGATGATGAGAATCCTCTTTTTTTTCATATTATACATTATATCGCTATCATTGCCTTGGGTTCTTTTCTTCTCCATTTATTCTATATTTTGTATTTTTTGGTTCAAAAGGTTTATCTACCTTTTTTCTAAGTATATTATCTAGGATGGCTTCCTACTAGGCTAGCCTAGAATGCGGGTTTATATTATAAAGTCAAGAAGATATACAAGTTTTTTACATCTCCAAAAACAACAAAACTTCCCCTACATGGGGGGGACCGCGTTCTGAGATCTAAGAGTCTGTCAACTGATTTGGGATGTATTTCAATTTTCTTTGTCTTCGGCACCACATGGGATACCACCTTGATGACAATTGTGCCTGGAATGTGAAGGTAAGGAGACGAGTGTCGTCGTTTCTGGGCCTTCTCTGCAAGTAGTCGTATCTGCTCCACCAGGCTATTTTCTTCATCGGCAAGATCATCTTCTTTCTAAGTGAATGCCTATATCTGTGTCTGCATTGTAAAATGATCCTTGAAGAATGTCACTTGCTCCTACACATGAATTTAAGAAGACATTAGCAGCATCAATAAATTTATCATTAAAAACTTGTGCACACCAAGAGAACCAAATTGACCAAAGTGCCAAGGCTTGAAAGGTGTTCCAATTTGTTAGAGCTATGTTAGGGGTGTCTCCCAAGAGGAGATAAGAATAGTTTAGTAGTAATCGGGCATGATGAATATGAGCTAAAGACCATAATGTTCTAGACTATCTACAATTGAGGAATAAGTGTGGAATGTCCTCATAGGCACTTCTACATAGCTTGCAGATGCCATCCTCATCATGTTTGATCCTATGAGATTTTTTAGTAGCAGTCCAAAATCCTTTGTGTAGGATTAGCCAAAGCAAGCAAGATTGCTTCTCAGAGATGTTTTTGTCCCATACTTTTTTGAATCTCTTCACCCACGCCCCCAAGAATCTCTCCTATGCCATTTTAGGTTGAGTGTCATTAGTATTTCTTCTTGATCTTCTACCCAAATTGGGATTGAAGTTAACTGGTGTTGTCTAGCCCATATGAATTCCCTCAAGGACAGTCTGAGGCATCCTCCCATCCATGACATGCTTCTTGTGACTAGAGCGCCTGTCTCTTATGAATTATCCTCAGATCAATTTTGTTGAGACTGAATTTAGTCATCAGATTTTCATCTTCTGGCCATTTGTCCTGTTCTTGGTTCTATAAGCCTCCCCAAGTTTGTATCCCCTTCTTGTTGAGCCTGAGGGCTCCTTTCAAGTCCTTGTTGCTTATCTGAGCCTTCGGCTAGATTATCGGGAACCAAATTGAATCTTGACTGCAAAAGATGCCCTTTTTCCTTGAAAAGCCCTTCCACTTGCCACATTCCCTTCCACATTTCTAAACCCTTGGCTAAACACGTTTCACTGCCCAGAAGTGTCACCTCAAAAGGGATCTACTTCCAGTGTCTGCATCTCTTGGGCTTCAATTTTTTTAGATTGCGTATGGTTAGAGTTGCCCAGATTGGGTCAGGGTCTTGCACTGACTTGATTATCTAGTGGTTCATAAACCTTGCTACTGCTGATCTCTCTATGTTCAATATCCTTAGCCCTCCTACCTCCTTAGGCAACGTGCATGCTTTTCATTTGAACTTGGCCATCTTATGGTGGTCGGCGTTCCCCCCCCAAAAGGAGCGGAAGTGACTGTTGATTTTTCCCAAACTCTTCTTAGTTAGGCTCCAATAGGAGATGAAGCAAAGGATAGAGGGATAGATGTAGTGATCAAGCATAAAATTCATCCTTGCCAGAGATGGCTGAAGTCCTTGCGACTTAATGAGTTTATCCTTGACTTTATCTATTACCCATTCCCACCGATCATTTATCGAGCATTTGAAGCCCATTAGGATGCCAAGCAGTATGAAGATCTCTCCATCCTTTATGATTTTGTAGCCTTTTTCTAGAAGAAGTTGAGGAGGAGGGTTCCTAGTGCCATGCGTACCTATTTTCTCATGGTTAATTTAAGAACTTAAGGATAGGCAAAAAATGTGAAGACATTCCAAGACTTCATTAACTAATAGGCTACCATTGTGTAGAGTCAGGTTGGTGTCATTCACAAATTTTTGATAATTGATCCACCTACCCTCTTCGACTTGAATTCCTTTTAGGGAACCATCTCAACCTTGTCCTAGATGAGCCATCCCAATGAGTCCACTGCAATAGCAAAGAGAAGGGGAGCTAGAGGGCAGCCTTGTCTTATAGATCTCTTGAGCATGAATGGAGAAGAGCTTTTGCTGTTAATGTCAATCTTACCTTTGGCTTGATAGAGGAGAAGCTCAATGTAGGAAATGTAACCGGGCCCTACCCCCATATCTTGGAGTGAGGAGAGGATGAAGCCCCACTCCATCCTATTGTAAGCTTTGCCAAAATCTACCTTGAGAAAGCAGATATCTTGTTGGGTTTCCCCATCCAGTTCTAGTCCTTCCCACAGTGTTAGGATAGCCTCTAAGATGTGTCGTCCTTGGATGAATCCCTTCTGTTCTTTTTTTATCCACCACTTCATCTTTATTTTTAGCCTATTAGCTAGAGCTTTGGCAAAAATCTTGTAGCTGGTGCTCAACATGGTCAAAGGCCAGTAGTTTTTTATCTCTCCTTTTTTGGTATAAGCTTTATCATACCTATGTTGATTCTTGGATCCAGTGCGCCTTTTGCTTTGGAATCTTTCCAAAGCTCCAGAAGGCATGAGGCCATAATGTCCTAGAAGATTTGGTAGAACTCAACGGGGAGACCATCCTCTCCAAGAGTTTTCCCTTTATCCATTACATCAGTTGCTTCTTTCAGCCCCTCGAGTATAAGGTCTCTGTCTAGGTATTAGCGGTCAAAAGGTGAGACCTGCTTGATTCTTGTCTATCTACAACAATCTCTCACTCTGAGTTTTTTGGTTAAAAGGATCTCAGTTTCCCCTAGAACAGCTTGGAAGTGGGAGGTGACAAGTTCCATAATCTCATTCGGATACTACACTAGTCTCCCATCTTTCTGTAGAGAGCCCAAGGATTCATTGGCGTGCTTCTTTCAAAGAATCTTGTGCATTGCTTCATTGGCCCTGTCACTTTTTCCTGCACACCAGTCTCTTGTGTGTATCCTTGCTTGTCTCGCTTTGATTTTTGCCTCAGTCCTCAATTTGTTCCTTGTCTTTCTTAGGGCCTTAGCACATGGATGGGGCTAACATGGGTTTAGGATGGGAATATTTTTGTCATCATTACTCCCATCCTACACCAAGTGGTCTAGGATGGATTTAAAATGGGAGTAGCCACTTTTTCTCCCATCCTAGACCATGGCCTCTAGACCTTGGCAGCCAGAATGGGTTCCCCTTTTTTAGGGATTCAATAACATGGAAGGATGACATGTGTCCTTGTCCCCACAAGGTCCCCACCTCTTAAACATATGAAATGATGCCATGTATCCTCTTCCTCTTAAACCCATACCTAGTTCTTTTTTTGTTAGCACATGGTGGGAGAGGAATAGGATAGAAATATGCATGGGACCACTTGGGACCACCTTTTCCCATTCCCATCCTATTTCTTCCCATGTGCTAAGCGCCTTAGTTGATCTTGCCCTTGAGGTGAGCAATAATTCTCCAATGTCTTAATCCTATCATCTAGGACTTGTCTCCTACGTGCCTCCATGCATGCTCTATAGTAGCTCCTCTGCAACCGGCTTCAGCAAAATGGAAAGCCCGCTATGACCCTCTCCTCTAAGGCAAGCATCTCCAAATGGAGTAGTGATGCGTCAAGCAAAGAAGAGAATACCATCGACAACATGTATTGAGAAGCAACATCCTTGCCACCTTTAGCCCACACATTTGTAAATCAAACCTGACCACCTGAGAGTAGCTATGAAAGCACCCAAGCATGTAAAGACCACACTTGATCACCTTAAGCAGCAAAGTATGCACTAAGGGGAGGTGATGGAATCTAAACTCACATTTGACCACCTTGTGGTAGCCAATGGATCATGGCACCAAGGGGAGGTGTTGAGATATGGTGCCATGTGCACATAGATTAAAGGCAAAGGTATGTGATAAGGAATGTATTAAAGTAGCCACCCTAGGACATGGACTACATGATGTGGTGATGTGGATCAAGGATATCCACAAGGACAGATGTGGATTAGAGGATCCCACAGGTGTTGACTATTCAAAGGGTACTCTCTATATAAGAGGCCTATCATGTATGGTTGAATATAGCACATTGGAATAGATTGAGTGTTTCATACTTCCTATCTCTCTCCCCATGGCTTTTTGTATTTGGTTTGATCGTTTGTGATCTTTATGCTCATTAAGCGATAGATTAGGCTAGTATGATTTGCACTTTGACATAAGCTTCACGACTTACATTGGCAGTATCACAAGCTGCAAGCATCTCCTTTGCATCCACAATATCTTCAACAACTTGCACACGTAGGCACTTGTGTCTTGGGTCCCTTAGTATCCCAATGACATCGCTTGACTTCAATAAACTAGCTAGAGCATATGAATAGTCAATATCATCCCCATCTGTTCTTCCCATCACATCTTCCATGAAGTTCCTAAAGAAGAACACAAGAAAAACTTAGTCACAGACAGTGTAGCACAAAAGAGTATAATTTCATTGGAACATTTGATAACCAACCTTGTAGCCCGGACTCTCCTCTTTCTAGCACCACCAGTGGGTGTGTAAGTACCTTCTTTTGCTCTCCTTCAATCCCAAAGGTGTTTCTTTCATCCTTTGCACTTGTTCTTCTACCTTCTCTCATTCCTTCTCTATGGCTTGTCGAACTTGATTGTGTATAGATCTTTCCAAACCTTTTTTGGACTCAGCTAGCTTACAGAGTGACTCTCAGGTATCTACCATCTTTGCTCAGATGGCACGACCACCACCCACAATCTTGCCACACCCCCCTACATTTGTACCTTAGCTCTTTCAGTTTCAGCGCTACACCTTCTTAGAGTGTTGACAATTGGATAGGAGAAGATAGCATTGAGCCAAGTTCTAGAACCTTTCTTATCCAGACCTAACCATTAAAAATGGAGTGTTTGAAGGGAAGGTATGAAAAAATATGGCACATATTTGCTACAAAATGTGAACTACCCCAAGACACTTAAAGTAGACTTAGCTAATAGAAAGGGGCATGGTAGCATTATCCTCCACATAGATGTAATTTACTATGTGGATGTTACCAATACCTTAAATGTTGGTGATTGTATACGTATGTTGAACTTCTCAGTTTGCATGAGGAATCCCAAAAATGATGTGGGAACAAGTGATTATACTATCACATTCGATCCTTCCACTCATATAGATATGATTCCAACCTTTGCTGTTGAACCTGATTTTTACCCTGAAACTTCTTTTGCCAAGTACAAAGACAATTGTAAGAATCTTATCAAGAAACCAATTTCCATTGGCCACGATTGTTGTCATAGTCACCAAGCTAGGTGGATCCTACAAGTAGTGTGATGAGCTCATTGTTGGGGATGGCCTTTTAGCTGATGACTTGATAACAGTGAGTTATAATCCCCTGCTGTATTACTATGAAACTAATGGTTCTCTTGATTCTTTATTATAGCGTGATGAGCTCATTGTAGGGGATGGCCTTTTAGCCCCTATTGTATCACTATGAAACTAATGGTTCTCTTGGGTAGCTCACATTTTGGAGCAATCGGAGAAAATATTGTCTAAAGGTTTTAGATAAATTCAAGGCATTTGGAGAATCCAAGTTTGTCTTGCATAATGTGGGCTGCCAAAAAAAACACTCATCCAATCTCCCTTAACATGTTGGATGCAACAATAATTGCTCCCTTGAAAGACCCAAGCCTTTGTACCTACTTGTTCAAAGTTTTCCTAACCATATACAACAAATCGGATATGGGAATTAGGCAAGTTATCATCTCTCATTCTTTGTGTTAGGTATTTCTATGCTGTGTTAAGCTATTTGGTTGCACTCTTCTTTTCTGTTGGGACATTTTCCAGTTAAAAAGTGTGTTTTTCTTATGTATTTCTTACATGGTGAACTACCATGTAACACTAATGCTTTACGTAATGCTACAGCATCAAAACTTGTAGCTACGATAGAGATCACCAACTCAAATCACCACAATTATGTTTTGGAGTTATGGTTTTCTTGAGTCAATAAAGGTTCTCTGCCTTGGATAGTCCTCCTAAAATGATGTATTCATTTGTTTATTTTCTTGTGTGTGGCTCCATGTCCCTCATTAGTTCCTAGAGCCAAGGGGGGATGTATTGAGGGAACCTACTCTGTATTGGTCTTAGATGGGTCTATCTATCAGGCCTAGCATTTGAGTTCCAGGATGTTGGTGCTCTGGTTTCCTAGACTCTAAGTCAGTCATGCATCCATGCTAAGACATGAGCCTCTAACTCATGTTTGGGATGTAAATCCATGAGATTGCTCAGTCCAACCTCTGAACCATGTGTAGACTTTAGCCTCTGAGATTGCATGGAGCCATGTTTAGTTTTGACATTGCACAGTCCGATGACCATCATAGATCTTAATCTGGGTTCCATTTCAGAAGTCCCTTACCTTTCCTCCAAGGGGGGGTGTTAGGAAATGGAGTCAAGTTGAGTTCATTTTGGTGAGTCCTAGCTTGAGTTTATGGATTAAGAAATGGATTAGTACTAATAAAATGGCCATAGTAGGGTCCAAAGAGTCCTAACCCCCCCTCACCTAGGTGTGTTAAGCCCACAAGTGACCCCACTTACAACTAGGTGGGAGCCACCATATTCAATGTCTAGGAGTGCCACGTGTCATGTTGGGAGTTATCCCATATACATTTTGTACTTAATGTGTGTGTGCCTATCCTATTAAGGCATTGTACTTGTCACTTGTTGAATCACTCAACTCATTCAAGTACAAGCTACTTTGGTCTACATGTGAGCACTTGTTTATTGCTTTCATTTCCTTTCCATTTTATTTCCATTTCATCATGTTTTCTATCTTTCCTTTTCATTCCTAGTGTTAGCTTAGTGTATGTGTGCCTATCCTATAAAGGCATTGTACTTGTCACTTGTCAAATCACTCAACTCATTCAAGTACAAGCTACTTTGGTCTACCTGTCAATACTTGTTTATTGATTTCATTTCCTTTCCATTTTATTTCCATTTCATTATGTTTTCTATCTTTCATTTTCATTCCTAGTGTTAGCCTGCTTCTCTCCCTACCACTACGTTCCTTCATATGTGAACGTGCTATCTATCTATCTGTCTGTAATATGGTTATTACACCTTAAGGATTGCATCCATCAGATGGTACATACGAGTCTATGAAATGCTAGAAGGGTCAAGTGGCAACATGGTTCAATGGTTTATTTACTTAAAACAAGCTAATTTTAAATTGGCACACCTTGTGTACAACACACAAAATTTTGGTGCCATGTAAATTATTAGGATACTCGTATGTCTCAACGAGCATATACCATTAGTAAATGACAATAAACTTAATAGCATTGTGATGTGAAATTGCTTATTACTTTTTTGGCTAAAACAAACAAACAAAATGTTTCTTTTGGATTGCAAAAATCTTGGTTTTTAAAGCCCAATATCTTGGGAGGTATTATGTACAAACTAAATCTAGTTAGCTTGTACCTAGATTGAGCAAGGTAACACCGAGGAGGAAGTGGGTTGTAAATGGATTTTTTCAAGCTCATATAAAATTGAGAATCCTCATGCCTGAGTGACATACTAGTGGGACAAGGCCTTGGGATGTGGCTATATAAGGTTTTGGGCCTTGGATATGGCTATGGCGATGACTACCAACTGTGGATCTGGTCGTAGTTGTGTGTTGTGGTGGATGTGGCATGTTGGCTATGGCTATGGATGTGGTTGTTTCCATGAGACTGTGGATATGGCTATGATTGTGATCATGGCTTTGACAATGGTTCTGATTGCAGCCATGGTTGTTATGTGGTTTTTACCACATTCACGGCTATGGTTTTGGTTGTTGATACAGTCATCGTGAATGTGGATGTGATAGTGAAGCCACAATACTGAGATGTGATAGTGAGGTGAAGGTGAAGTGAGTGTTGTGACCCCAAGTCATGGCTTGGTGTTGAGATTGAGCTGCAAATAAGGATGTGGCAGCTAGGCTAAGCTGCAACCACTGCCAAAGCCACAGTCTCACTATGACTACAATTGTGTCTTTGGCAGTGCTTGTTGTGGCCATCCACAGTCATGGCTCTAGCATTGGTTGTGGACGCAGTCATGAATGTTAATGTGATATTGAAGCTGCATCTAAGATGTGATTGTGGTATTAAAGGCATGGTTGCAACCAAGGGAGGTGAAGGTGAAGTTACTATTGTGACCCAAAGAAATAGCTAAGCAGTGAGGTTGAGCTGCAACTAAGGATGTGGTAGTGACAATTGTAGCAATAAGACCAGGTTTAGCACATTAAGAAGCCCACTACCACTGCCATCCATTTGTCCATCTACAAGTGGGCATTCCATGTCATGCCTTGAAATTTTATTTCAAGACTCGGGCATTATGGAAGATATTCTATCATGAGCACAATGGCAAATTTATGGGACTTGCAAGGTAGTTGTTTCTCATAGCTACTTTTGGAGCTATTCTGCTGCTAGTAGTGGATTGGGCCTGAGAAATTTCCCGTTTTGGGTGCTTGTTTAGTGGGAGATCAAGATCAGCCTTATCTTGAATTTTGACTAGATCTGGGGAATGGAGAAAGGGGGATTAAACATTTGGAGACTACACTTGCACTTGATTATGGTTGTGCTCTTGGAGATCCATAAGAGTCTTGAGTTGAGGGAGAGTAGGAGCGTGGTTGGGGGAGTGTGGCTATAAAAGAGTGTGGGGTAGAAGAGATGTATCATGGCACAAAGAGTGAGAGCACAAGTGAGACAAAATCCATGTATTAGAATGAAGGAATGACCTCCATTTTATAGAAAGAGAGGATGGTGTAGGCACCTGCCCTATATTAGTGGCAATCAGGCCCTACATTATTGGGATTGGCCTAAA
Source organism: Dipteris shenzhenensis (assembly GCF_047967505.1). NCBI lineage: Eukaryota > Viridiplantae > Streptophyta > Polypodiopsida > Gleicheniales > Dipteridaceae > Dipteris > Dipteris shenzhenensis. The sequence continues at coordinate 541,301 of NC_141611.1, read as the reverse complement.
TGAAAGGAACCTCCCATGTGGGGGCCTTTGGCTTACATCATTATTTAGGTCACACACTAGACACATCATAGCACTAGAAGTGCTTCTACAACACACACACACACACATGTGACTCCCCTAGATGCACACATGCACATAGAGCAAGCCCTTGACCATACTTATCCCAACATACCCCCTCAAGGGTTTCCTCTTGCAATGTCAAGGATACATCTAGTCTCATAGTTTCTCATGCCATCTCATGGTGGTCACACATGGCCATCTCATGGTGGTCAAGGATAAATCTATGTCCAAGATCTCATGCTAGCAAAGGTGCCCAAGTGTCAAGGTTTACAAAAATGGGATAGAGCAAAATACATATCACATGGCCTACATCATATGGTGACCAGAGGTGATTTACAAAAGACATGACATTCTTTTTGGAGTACTACTCCAGGCAGAGAACCTCAAAATTTGACCAAGTGATGATAAACAAAAATTCAAAGACAAGTTGCTCAAAAGGCAAAGTCCTTGTCTTCTACCACAAAGTTGGATGCTTCATTTGCTAATGGAGTTCTCTCTTCAACCAGATTTGTCATAGTCCTCTTTTTCTCATTGCAAAACTTCTCAGAGTGATTTTTCTTGCCACAATATGAGCAAAGGTTGATTCTATAACAATCCTTCTCAAGGTGATTGTTTTTCCCATAGTGTTTACAAGCCTTGTACCTACTCTTTGAAAACTTCACTGCAAGTGCCTCTGTATGCATTTTGCCCATTCTTGAAGTGTTCTTTCTTTCCTCTTCTTGTAAGGCACTGATGATGCCTTCTAATGAGGGTTGAGGAAGATTCTTCAAAGTAGTAACCACACAGTCAAAATCCTGAGGCATGCTCTTTAAAAGCACTGCCATAGCATCATCCTCAGTGACAGGAGAATTAATTGAAGCTAGTTGTGTCATAATACTCCTCATAGTGTTGACATGAGTAGCAACATTATCTCCCTCAATTTTAAGTTCAAAGAACTTAATTTTCAGACTTAATTTGAAAGTATGAGAGCTAGCACCAAACAATATGTCTAACTTATGCCATGCTTCAAAATGGGATTCCAGATCTGAAATGTGGTGTACATAATCATCACCCAAACCTAATGCAATGATGGCATAAGCTTTCTCTATCCTTTTTGCATCGACAGGTGTAGAAGTAGAATCAGTGGCCTTTCCTTTACCTTTGGTTATAGTTGATTCACCTTCTTGAGAGTTTTGAGTTCCTTCCTTGACCAAGTCCCATAGATTTTCTTTCATAAGCATAAACTTTATCTTCATCTACCAAGTATGGAAGCCTTGGCCATTGAACTTGTCAATTTTATAAGTAGCCATGAGAGGGTCTTACCTTTGTCAGGCAGTGTCTACTCTCTTACAAAATGACTAATCTTGTTGAACAAAGAAATCTCCCTCATTATATAAATGTAGATTGCTAGAGATAAATTCAGAGAATCCTAACGGTTTAGCATATTCATACCCAATTGGCTTCTCCCAAAGTTTCTTGGCTGGGGTCTTCTTCACTTTGAACATTGTCCTTCTTGTAGTCTTATTCAAGTGCTTATCATTAGAAGAACCTTCAGAGCTTGGCATTTTGACAAGATATTAGTCCCAACTGAATTTCAAACTGAAAATGCATATTCTGATCTATACTTTAGCATTTCTTTAATCCTTAAACATCACTCTAGCATCAAATGTCCAAAACTATCAAAAATGCTTTGTAGTAGACTAGCTCAACTTGGAGGGCATAATTCACACAATTGGAGAAGAGTTTGAGAGGGATTTCTATGCAAAACTAAAGCTTGTATACCAAGGTAAGTTCACCACCACAGAGCATAGATGAAATAGTGTGCCTTCTTATCTAGGAGAGCTACACCTTCTTTGACTGTCTTTTCTCTGATTTCTCCTTACTCCAACAAGCATCGGCCTTCAAAATTCACCAGCAGTAGGCTCTAGGCATGGACCAACTTGTGCTAGAAGGGCTCTGGCAATGGTTGAGCAAAAGGTCAGAATTGTGCGATTTGACATCAGAGCTTGCTTGGATCAGCGAAGGTGATTTCCTTCATATCTGGGGAAATGCTTTGAGCCAAAGGAGTGCCCCATAGTGTAGAATCTTTAGCTTGGAGGGCTTGGCAAAAGATGTAAGGGATGAGGAGAACAGAGGTAAGCCATTTTTGAAGAGGAAGGAGGAAGAAAGCTCAAAAAGAGGTGATGGAGAAGATGATGAGGTGGCACTACCAAAATCAGTTCTACAAAGCCTACTAGCTCTCATACCAAATGTACAAGAGTGTGGGGTAGAAGAGATGCATCATGGCACAAAGAGTGGGAGCACAAGTGGGGCAAAATCCATGTATTAGAATGAAGGAATGACCTCCATTTTATAGAAAGAGAGGATGGTGTAGGCACCTCCCCTATATCAGTGGCAATTAGTTCCTACATCAATGGGACTGACCTAAATCAAAGGAATTGCCCATGTGGGGGCCTTTGGCCTACATCATCACTTAGGTCACACACTAGACACATCATAGCACAAGATGTGCTTCTACAATACACACACACAGACACATGTGACTCCCCTAGATGCACACATGCACCATAGAGCAAGCCCTTGACCATACTTATACCAACAATGGCCTCTGGAGTTCCTGATCTATTGTAGCCCATTTTAGTGAATTTCCATTGAGTACCTTCTTTGTGCTCTATAGAATTGTGCAATCTTCACCTACTCTCAAGCCTTGGATACATGCTTTTGATTCTTCCACAATAGGTTGTAATCTCAATATTTCTCATAGCATGTCAAAAAGTTTTCCACCCATCCAGCTTAAACCTCTCCACCCTTTTCCACTCTTGTAATCATCCACTTCTTCTCCCAATCTTCACCTCCACTAGCTACTATAAATTGAACATTAGATTTTAACATGGCACCTCTTATTGAATCTTTAGCAAAATGCTTGGCCAACATAAATTTCAAGGCACCCAATTTTGAGGGTATCTTATAGAGGATGTAGATGACCACATTCATCACTTCTTATATGCTTGCAAAGCCAAGAGGGTTGAGCTTTAGACACATATGTGGTCTTGTTTCGTCCCACACTTGAAGGTGGAGCTGATTGGCGGTACAACCATTTGCAAATTGGACGATGGAACCTAGAGGTGACAAATTTGTATGCTAGAAACTTAACTCCTTGAAGATGGTGTCTAATGATATTGTTTTCATGGCTAGGCTACTCAATGGCCCTAAAGAAGTATGATCAAAGGATGGGTGATGCAAGCTCTGTCACCTAGTACTAAACGAAAGATCATAGAAACTTTTCAAAGCAATCATTTATTTCATGAATATAGAAAAATTGCTTGGCAGATATAGTCTTTAAAGGGTAGCCTCCATTTGAGTCCCTTGCTAGTCACCATAAGCCTTGGATTTACCTTAATAGCTTGCTCATGTTATTTTCCTTGCCTTTATTAGAAACAACAAGAAGGTGCCAGGTGGTTCATGATTGGGGTATCGATCATATGATGGCACCAATCAATGACAAATGGGTCAACTTAGGGATGGAGAACCCAATTAGCAAATCAATTGGTTCAAATGCATGAAAACTGTGGACCATTGAGGTAGCAAAGAGTGAAGGTGATGTGGGAGTGGATGGAGTTGCCACAACTGCCTTGGGGGAAGAGGAAGCCATACTTAACTAGATGGTGTGGTGTGTTAGATGCAAGGAATATGGACGTTACCAAAATGAATGTCCTTCACCTCAAACTACGGTAAATTTTGGTAATGAAAGGATATGCACAATATGCCATATGACTACTTGTGATACCAAAGACTGTAGAAGGATAACGAGAAATTATGCCCAATCCAAGATCCTACACAAGTTATTGGAGGATCCATGTAAAGTGTTCTTATGCAAGTGATGGCCTATTGTTGGAGAAATCATAGTCAAAGAGTGTGTTCTAGTGTGTAGTAGAACTAGTTTTATGAGACTTTGTCTGAGAGAGTGCCATATGCCATCTTGGGAGTTCCCATATACATATGGTACTTGAGTGTGTGTGTGTCTACTCTATATGAGTGTTGTACTTTCACTTGTCACATCAATCAAATCAGTGGAGCTTTTGGTCATGTAAGTAGTTTCATTTTGGTTCTTGCCTTTCCTTCCATTTCATTTCATTTCATTTCCAGTTCAAGTTATGCTTCCTTCCTTCTAGCTCCCTTGTCTCCTTTCTTCCTTCTTCAGTTCCTTCATGTGGTATCAGAGCCATGTCCCCTTTCTAGCTTTCCCTTCCTTGGGAAGACCTTAGGAGTGAGGTAGCCCACTACCTTCTCCCAAAGGGTAGCATTCCCTCAAGCTCTAGCCTCATCATGGAGATCGAGATGCCAACTTGGAGGAGCTGCCATCATCGACTTGCTACTAGCTAAATTAGAAGAGTTGTTGATTGTCAACTTTCTACTACGTCCTGTCCGGTCGCCTTCCTGCTCTGCCTCTTGCTCCTAGCTCCCCGTGCTGCCCTTGCACCCCATTTTTCCTACTTGCTACCTCCTACTTGTTGCCTTCCTACACTACCTCTAGCTGCTTGCACTACCGCGCTTCCTGCTTGCTACCTCCTACTCACTGCCTTCCTGCCCGTTGCCTTTCTGTTTGCACCTATGCGTTACTGTTGCTACTGCAAATTTGTCATCTTGTAGGAATCTATGACCTAGGCTCCAATGTTCCAATCATCTATGAAGCTCTCCTACACCTTGTGATCTACTACAACATTCAAAGCTATCTTGCTACAGTTTGAGGCATATAATTGCTGGTGATTCATGTAAGGATAGCTTCATCAGAAAACTAAAACAAGACTTATCTGTGCAGAGTTATCTTGGACTTATGCACTATTGTCTTTGAATTGAGTTCTGGAGAGATTCAGATAGCACATTCATGAGTAAGCTCAAGTATGTTGACAGTCTCCTGAAGAAGTTTCATATGGCAGATTGCAAGATTGCAGCCACTCCCATGGAACAGAGTTTGAAACTTACTAAAGATTCAGAAAAGCCTACAATCAATGACAGGTACTACAAGCAGCTCATTGGATCTCTTATATATCTGACTATCACTCGGCCAAATATTTGTTATTCAGTAAGCTCACTAGCACAGTTTATGGCAAATCCAAAACAATCTCACTGGAATGCAGCCAAAAGAGTCTTGAGATACATCAGAGGTACAAGATGGTTTGGAATAGAAGACAGAGGAAGTCATCCAAGGTTGCATGGACACTATGATAGTGACTATGCCAGAGATCATGAGACTAGGAGATCGACACAGGGATATGCATTTTTCCTTGGTCAAGGTGCTATATCATGGTTGTCAAACAAACAGCCAAGTGTTTCTTTATCTTCGACTGAAGCAGAATATAGAGCACTCACTACAGGTGCATGTGAGGCTATATGGCTTAGAAGACTATTGTCACAAATAGATTACTTTGATGAGTCAAAGCCAACAACAATATACTATGATAATCAATCGGCTCAAGCATTGGCCAAGAATCCAGTATATCACTCCAGGATAAAGCACATTGATGTCAGAGAGCACTTCATCAGAGAAAGAGTGTTACTTGGTGACATCACATTGCAACATTGTGATAGCAAAGAGAATGTTGTAGACATCTTTCCAAACCACTAGGTAAAGAGCTTTTTGAGAAACATCGACTAGCTCTTGGTTTGACATAGAGGAAGGACATTCCCATTAAAGGGGTGTGATAGAATGTAATGTTCAGTCCTTCTTCAATTCCCCAAAATCATCATCTTGAGGGAAGGCCTATTTCATGATGTTGATCTTGAGGGAAGGTGTTGAGAGTTCATGCTCAACATCATGTGATCACGTGTGCATAGCACCATCATGTAATCATATGTGCATAGCACTAACCTAATAGAGTGCTATAAAGGAAAGGTTTGGATCCCTAACCCTAACCCTAAATGGGTTTGTATATATTTTACATTTTCAAACTAAATCTAGTGTACAGTTAGTCATTGTGGTGTGCTCTCTAGCTGTGCCCTCACTCCTCATCTCCACTCTTCTCCTCTCCCCTCTTCATATTTTGTCAAATTTCTACAAACTGAAAATGAAAGACAGTGATATGCTAGCTAATCACTTGGCAAAAATGCAATCTCTTGTCCATCAACTCTCAAGTTTGAAATGTGTACCAGATGATGAGGACAAGATGGTTGTTCTTATGAAGATTATGGAAGGGGTTTCCTAGTTTAAACAAACCCTTGAAGTGCTAAGGCTTGCCACTATCACATTTGATGATATGGTAGCCCTACTTATTGAAAAAGACCTTCGCAATAAGGAATCCCTTGTAACATATTCTACTAATCAGGCACTTGCCTCCACAAACAAATGGAAGACCAATAAAAATGTTATTTGCAGGTTTTGTAAGCGGAAAGGTCTCATTGAATCAAACTACTTCAAGAAAAAGGCAAAAGAGCAAGATGATTCCAACTTGGTCACAGAAGACCAAGTACTAGAAGTGGCACCTGCAGAGATCCAGGTGCTTACATCTCAAGTCTCAGGCTTCTCCATTGAGGAGGAGGACGATGTTTGGGTCTTTTAGGCCCCTTTCTATCTATGTGTTCCTATTGATTTAATAAAGGTCCTCTACTGCCTTGAGTAGTCCCTCTAAAATGATCTATGCATTTGTGGCTTTGGATTCAATCAGGGTACTCTGCCCTGGGTAGTCTCCCAAAAAGTAATTGTATTGGGTGTTTACTCTTATGGCTATCCAAGAATCCTACCCAGTTCAGAGTAAGGGGGGGTGATGAGTGATGGTCTACCTTTGTCGGTCGCAAGCTAACTGTGAAGTGACTATCACACGTGAGGTGTTGGATAGTTGGACTTGCTCTTTGCACTATTGTGGTGGAGGGGGGACCGTTTTACTCCTTACATGTTGGGTCTCACACTCTTTGCTCTAAGGGGGGATGTTTGAGAAATCATAGTCAAAAAGTGTGTTCTAGTGTGTACTAGAACTAGTTTTATGAATCTTTGTGTGAGAGAGTGCCATGTGGCATCTTGGGAGTTATCCCATATACATATGGTACTTGAGTGTGTGTGTGTGTGTGTGTGTGTGTGTGTCCACTCTATATGAGTGTTGTACTTTCACTTGTCACATCAATCAACTCAATGGAGCTTTTGGTCATATTAGTGATTTCATTTTGGTTCTTGCCTTTCCTTCCATTTCATTTCCAGTTCAAGTTATGCTTCCTTCCTTCTAGCTCCTTTGTCTCCTTTGCTCCTTCTTCTAGTTCCTTGAAGACCTATAAGCAACTATCAAATGACTATCAAAAGGACTAATCATGTGAATGGAGTTATGTGAAGGCACATGGTAGGAGAAATGGAATGGAAAAGAAATGGAAGAACTAGAAAGCAATGAAAGGAAGTGGAAGGTACAAAAAGCAATGATAACCAAAATACTCACATGATAGAAAAGCTTGATGTAGACCACTCTTATGTGACACTAGACAAATACAACACTATATAGTGTGACACTAGACTCTGAAAAGCCAAAGTATATATGGGATAAATCCCAATATGACACGTGACATGTCTAGGACTCACTAGACTATTAAAACACACCTAGAACACTCACTTTGACTTCATGTTTCACACCCCTCATGAAGGACTGCCCACACTATGTGTGGTTATAATAATTATATGTTATAATATAAATATTTTCAATTACTTCACCAAAATTCTTGTTTTTAATTTGAATTCTTACAACATTCCTCTTGTTTAATGCATGTTATCGATGCGAGGGAGCAAGGAAATTCAAGATGGATGTAAGATTGAAGGATGACTACACCTTTATTCATATGGTCGTAGTCCATGTGATAATATTGTATAAACTACAACGAGCATCAGTTATTGTTTTGCCTTATTCATGTATTTGTGTGGACTTCAACTTGCAAAATATCGACATCACAAAATTAATAATAAATCACCACCCCTGAGATTTGTTGGGAGGATTGGGTCCTAACGGACTGTGTGTCGCATCTCATGTCCACTATTTTACTCATTCGATTTTTTCCTTAAAATTTTGATAAATAGTAGGATTCCGCTTCAATTTTGAGTTAGTATTTCTATGCTCCACAATGGAAAGGCTGCCTGCTCAATTTCTCAAGGGTTTTGCTTTTGCTGCTCTAGACAGCAAGCTGTATGTAGTGGTGGGCAGCAAGATTTGCACCAAAAGTGCCGAACATACTTGGATAGAACTTGAGCTGCAGGTAAGAAAGGAGATGTTTGTATTCAATTAAAAAACCCGAAAGTGAAAGCATGCACTAGCATGTCAACACCCCAAGTAAATTAGCAGAGATAGGGAGATCCAAAGGGGAAGCATGTGTTGGTAAGCCATTGATGAGAGGACCTGAGCACAATCATCGGATGACGGCCAGGGTGTTGCTTGGTGAGGGGAGCCTGCGAGAGGGGAGGTTGTCTGTGATGAATCCCATTGTGGCCATCTTGAAAGCACAAGAGACTACAAACAAGGCGATATTGCAAAAAGCACTGGTGTCAAAGGGGCTACTTTGCAAATTTTTGATGAAAAGCAACAAAGGCAACAATTGCAATCCATAAGGTGGAATATGACAAATCCAATTTTTGCCAGTGGTTGTGTTCTTATTAATTCGGAAAAGAATCTTACGGAGTTGATGTTTGTTTTATAGTTCGTGGATGAAGACATTGTATTCAAGGTAGAAGTTGCCGAAATGGAGGCTTAGTGGAGATCTGAACGCTTCCTCCTCACAAGCTATGGAGGATGTTCAAGATGCACCAAGCAACCTTCGGGTGTCTTGATCCCGTTTAAATTGTGTAGATGTGCAAGTATTTGGATACTATCTACATCTTAGGGTACTAGTGCACTCTACAAGGCGGGACTGAACCTTGCCGATTATCCTTAATCGTTATTGTGCCCAACAAGGCCGAGCATCTCTTCTTTTTCATGATCGGAAACAACAAGTCTTATAACAGCCACAGAAGAGAAAATGAAATTAGAGGAGTTGCTCAAGGAAAAGGGGGAGCTAGAAACAAAATTGCATGACTACCTGATTATAGGCATTCATGAAAAAGAGGTTCTCTGAAAATGCCCAGTGAAAAGGAATTGTAACACAACTCGAATCCAGCAAGGGCCTCCATGAAGGTGGAATCTAGAAAGGAAGGCGAGCTAATTAAGATGAGAGGCCCATTCACTTCTCTCTCCCCTCACTCTAATTGAAGGTTTTCTAAAACAGACACGTATTCTCTAGGAAGAGAAGGTTCACCATGGGAAGGAGCTTCTGGGTTGGAGTGTACATGGGAGCTTTGCAACATTTAGACGGTTGTTCTTGCTAATTAAAATTTTAATGCAATGAAATAGTAGCATGCAAAATTATGAGTTTGAAACTTCAAAGAATTGGATTTGTTGTCATTCGCGGCTGTGGAGTAGTAGGACTTTATTGAGTGGGGAACTGTTGATCATGTAGGGGGGGGAGAGAGAGAGAGAGAGAGAGAGAGAGAGATTCATGCTCCTACCTTGGAAGAAGTGTTTGAGAGTTGGGCCACTCATGTTTAAGAATCGGGCCACTCATGTGGGAAAAACCATGACTAGGTTACATAGCATAATCTCACACAAAGCAACAACAAACTACACACATGAACGAAGATCAGCATTTAGTTTCGATGGAGTGAGTAGGCTCTAGATAGAAACAAGGGGTTTGGTCCCTTCTCTCTATACAATTATGGACATAAGATCAAAGCGAACTATTGTAATTAAAGGATTACAAAGGCTAAATATCTTGGTGATAAAAACAATATATCTCGGTTGGGCTTCTGGGTTAAAACAACAATCAACGCAATGTATGAGGCTATCGACAAGAAAGTAGGAGGCATTCAAGGAAGGCCGCCGACCAAGGATAGGATCCATGGTTTGCATTGTGCTCTAACGGACTCAAAGTCAAGGTACAGTGCAGTTTGGGATGAGCATGCAAGAAATGGGATGTCACATGCTAGAAGCTGATTAGTGAGGTTCTCTTCTTCCATATTCTAAGTAGTGGGGGGAATAGAAGGAGCACCAAATCTTTGTTGTGGTAGTCACCTACATCTGTTTCCTCTTTGGCCAAGCAAAGGGGGGGGAAGAAGGAATGGTAGGAGAAGTAGCAGGCAATGGAAGCTATGGTTGACAAACTTGCAAGAGAGGGGTAGCCCCAGTATCCCGGATCTCACCATGACCAACTTCCTAGGAATCACATGAGTCCCTATGCAGAGACAATCTTCCCACATCTATCCTAATTTCCCATATAATTTCAGATTTGCATCTCTCCATAAGAGAGTATAATATTGAACGTGCTTTTGACTACAGTAGGTTTCTCTACCGGTGAGGGAGGTTGATCACAAAGGAAAGAGAACATTTACGGTTGTGACTAAGTTGGATGAGAAGGGGATGAGAGAGAGAGAGAGAGAGAGAGAGAGAGAGAGGTGTATATATAGAAAAATAAAAATAAATAAATGAGACTTTTCCCCTCCATCTTATGTGTGTGTGTATAAACCCTTATATATATATCTATAAATATATATAGATGTGTTAGTCTATAAGTGTAAACTCTCAAGAGAAAATAAGTGTTTGTCCACTTCTTCAAGAATCATTGTTGTCTAAGGACATTACTCTTGAGCACCTCAATAAGGACAGCTTTTTCATCACGTGAGTACGAGCCTTGATCATGTAGTGTTTCATATCACAAAAGGCTTCCAAGGGGATGTGTCTTGAAGAGGATGGGCCTTCTTTAAAGACTTCAAACAACTATATTCAAAGATTGCTAGAGTTAAGTTATTGTAAGCTAAGTGGTTGAAGTCCCTTGCAAGCCGCCTTTATCTCTTTTGAAACTTCTTTCCCAATTGAAGAACGATTAGCATAGATCCAACTTTAAAATTCCTAAGAAGCATGCGATTTATAAATAAAATTGTATTCCTTGAAATGAAAGGGATCCTAGGATCCCAACCTTGAGACCTGATGGAGCGGGTTGCTAGCCCCCGTCTTAGACCTGGTAGAGCGAGTCGCTAGCTCGTCGTAGACAAGTCGGGTTTCTCGTCTCTATAATGTTATATCATTGATAGAACCTAAAAATCAAGTGCTCGTGGATCTTCATGAAAGTATATTTATACTTTCATGCTTGTCCAAAGAACTATGTTGTTGCATGGGAGGTTTTGATTGGGCGCATGACACTAGCTTGGTTCTATTGAGGTAGGCAAAGAGAGATACCGATAGAGAGAGAGATTGACAGATTGAGAGAGAGAAACAGATTCTTCCAAAATAGTGCATTTTAAAAAGCCCCGGGAGGAACGGCATCCAACGGCCGCAACAGCATGCCGAGCCGACCATCGGAACGTCAGGGCGGACACACGTATGAATCGTTGGAGGGGATGATTGCAGGACGGCGGACGGACGGGTAGATGGATCTGAGGCCCGAGCCTCATCAGCTTCGGGTCCCGAGCCTCAGCCACGGGTACTCGTCTTCTTCACAGACCCCATATAAACTAAAAAGGGGCAACCGCACCAACGCTTCGTTTCCTCTGCTCTCCAACCCATCGATCCATCCTTCCATAACCATTTCATCGTAGCTGCTCTGATTCCGGCTCCTTTACGTCTCTTCTCGCTGATTCCTTTAGTCACTTGGATTCTCGAGCTCTTCTCTCTTGCATGCCCTACCATGGCTTCCCCCTCTGCCCTGTCTTTACCCGATGCCCCTTTCTCTCATGTTCCCCAGTCAGTTGCCAAGCCTACCTCTTGCTGCGACGTGAATTCCCCTCGTCTCGATCCTGCGCACATTAAGGACGCAAGCAAGCGGAAAAGGGTAAGGCGACGAACCGTTCTTCCCACACTTGCACTTTATCCCGCCTATCTAGCCAACTACTAACGCACAAACTTATCAGGTGAATAGGAATGCCAAGCTTAGGCAATGCAAACTTGATGCGCGTCGAGAGCAATGGCTTTCTCAGGGTGAGTGAACGAGACCCACAAAGGAAGGTCAAATATTTTATTTGTACGAAAAGGGGTCGTCACCGGATTTTGTAAGAGCGGCCTGTTTTCGTGTTAAAGGTAGAAATGCAAATGCGACATCACATGACGACTCTTTGATGGCACGCAGTGAACAGTAAGCACGGTAAAACCTACCAGGAGCCACACACTGAGGTTCCGCTTGTGGAGCAAAATAAGGACGATCCTGGAGAAGTTGTGCTTCCGGAGAATCACGTTATGGTTGCAGGGATGGATTCGAAATGGCTCTTGTTGGACTCTACTGAAAGGACGGATACAACATCTCCCTCTCATTTACGCATCAAACGCTCCGAGGTTTTGGAAAGAGAGAATTCGAAGCACGATTTGTCTGGCAATTCAGGGTTTGAATTTGGAGATTCAAACTCCTCGGCCAATAGTTGTATGTCTGACTGTTCTGAAGCTGAGTCATCTCCGAAGTCTTGTGGTGACAAAAGTCCGAAAAGCAAGGTCACTAGAGTAGGAAGGGATTCCCGAGGAGTCAGAGGCAGGTCGGTGGGTAAATTTGAGAAAGAGGGCTCCGATACAGAGGGCAAGAATAAAGGAGGGAGGGAGGGGGCTGATCCCGGGCGTGTCGGTTGTACTTTTGACAATGGCTCCTATGGAAATGTAGCAGACGGAGATCGGCTTGGCCCTGATTCCGACAACGATTGGGAGGCAGTTGCGGACGCTCTAGACCTGAATCCTCCCAGTGAGAAAGATTTTAGCGCACCTCGATCTCAATCGACAGTGATTGTGGAGGAAAATGGCCATCTTAACTCGCAGTCTGTAACGGCCTCTATTCCCCAAGTGATGCATGGAAGTTTGCAGGTTGAATACAGGAACAAAGCAACTCTTCGTCCTGGAGTAGCACGTAGTGCCAGTGCCAGGGCATGGAGGCCTGACGACGTCTGCCGGCCAACTTGCCTTCCCAGCCTCGGCAAACAATATAGCCTCCCTGCCAACTCTGGTTGTCAGCAGCAGCAGTGGTCTTCCATCCAGAGGACTACTCGAAATCCCCCCTCTGCCCCTGTGCAGTGCCCTATATGTACAGAGGAGCTGGATAGTACCGATTCGTCGTTTGACCCTTGCACTTGTGGGTTTCAGCTGTGTTTATTCTGTCATCACAGGATTACTTTAGAGGATGGCCGTTGTCCAGGATGTAGAAAAGCTTACAGCACTGATTTATTTGTGAAACCTGCCCCTTCTTTGAGTCCTCGCACTCGGGTGTAGCATTTTTATGGTGAAATATAAAAGAGTTGGAACTGTAGGTGTTCTACAGTTTTTTGGAATGAGGATGCAATTTTTGCACCAGCTCCTGGGTAAGTTATTTGAGTATGCTAAATGGTTGTATGTTTTTGACATGTCAGAGGCCTTACTCCATATGGACCATGAATTTGTAAACACTCAGAAGCCCAATGATGCTGACGATGACGACACAATTTCTTCCACTCCGCCATTGTTGCCATCTTCTGCTTCAGGCATTGTTGGGTTAATTTATTGCAGCATTTAAAGGTGTATTTGAATTTGAAAGACTCACTTGTGTTTCTTTTCTTCTCTATTTGGTTGGAGTCTGGGAGCATGCTCACGACAATTCTGATGATGTTGGCGTGATCCAAAGGTCTTACCCATGGTACTGCCATGATGTCATCCCTTTCCCAGTTTTCACATTTTACCCTCAAATCAGAAGCGTTGTCATTAGTTTGAAAATGTCTTCTTTCTAACTGTGGATGTTCTGGGACTTGTCAGTCGCACTCCAGCTGTTTTTCAATCAACATAGGGGATGTTAGCTTCCATCTGTTTACTTTCAAGGCAGTGGATTTACAGGATGGATACTTTTTGACTGCTGCTTTCCATAAAGACCAAGTCTCAGGGTATTTTCTAACTTCCTGATGATTGTAATAAAAAATGGCATTCAATACTGACAGATTTCGAGTTTAGGAGCAGCATGCAACTAACGATATGTGCATAGGATGTTAGAGGACATAGTTGCAGAGGTAAGGTCCTTAGACAAGCAAGCACGTGAGGTGCTGTTACCAAAATTGTGGCATTGTTGATCTATTCATGCCATCTTCAGAGTAACGTGCAGAAGTAATTGCAAGGGGCATTGAAAACCAGAGAAAAAGTAGATTCACCTTCACAAATTCATGTTTGGCAAATCTATATGCCTTCTTATGCACACAACAAATGAACCGATCAATTGATACTCTGCAAGTCCTACAACTGAGACTCAAAATTAGTAATCATTAAGGAAGACCGCAAAAACTCTATAAGGGGACCAAACCTTGCGTAGCAGTCAGTCACTTGTCATGGCTGAAACTAAAGTCTACTGTTTGGAAAGTCTGCAAGTGAATTTTTTGCATCAAAGTAAAGCTAGGCATGTTTATATGATGTTCTACACCCACCATTGGGCGCTGATGATGTCGGTGGGGATGTCATAGGTGCCCATCCGTGCTACGGGTGATGGTGTTTATGGTTTTCAACCTTATGAGTGACTGATGAGATTGAAACTGCACACTGTGTCGTAAATATATGCTTGCTGCTGAAATGCAAGCTTTTCATCGGCTTCATAACTGTTGGAGACGATGGAATGCATGTGAGAGGGCAAAGTTCTGTATATGAGAAACTGACATTTATAAAACTTTGTTAAGATTTTGGCTTTTGAAAGCTATTTCTTCAACAAATTCCATTGTAATGAGCCTTGTGAAATCCAGTTGTAAGAGTTGGGATGAGCCCCAAAAGAAGTGAAACGGGATTTAACCTGGGCACTTGATAAGGAATGGCCCTTTAATAAAAACAAGATGAATTACGTACAAAAGGCCTGCCCATTGTGAAGGGTTGTGTACGTTCATGCTTATGAAAGATTAGTATATATTAATGAATGGTCCGACCAATATGCATAGTGCTCTCCTTAAAGTCGGTTTTGGATAAATGTGTTTGTCCATATATGATCCAAAGTGGAATTATGAATTTGTGGTTGGGTCGTGAATGAGTTGTTCCATACTATATCGTTTCATGAACATGAGGAGTTTATCCATGTTAGTTCTCATTTTATAGTCAATGTTGAAGTCTCCTAAGATATATGTATGAATGCTTTTGTTGAAAAAGGTTGAGCATGTGGTCCAGGGAAGGCTAGTAGATGTATTTTGTTTTTGTAGTAAGCTGAAATTCCAAGGTGCATTCTTTTAGTGATATGCTTTAAGTTTGGGATGTTAGGATCGTGATGGGAGTGTGGGTGTATTTCTTGAAGGCAAAATACTTGTGATGCGAGGATGTTTGCATTGCATAGTATGTCACTTTGAGATGTCCTTGTGTTCAAGGATTCATTATAAAAAAATTGGACTAAAAAAGGGCCCTCTGAGGGAGCCCTTGGGTTGGTGACATGGAAGAATAAGGTGAATAAAAGTCGATATAATATTTGGTTGGTGGAGGACAATAGAATATTGGAAGTGGCCCGACTTCTCTATTTCTTTATTCAATGGTCTGAACAATGATGTGGAGCACCCACTTGCTGCTTTAACTCTTCCATCACATTTTTTTACTGTAACCAAATTGAGAAATTAACTTGAAACCAAATCCTCCCATCCAACTACCACACTCCTTTCATTCTCTCTCATTCCTCTTCCTTTCCTTTCATTTTTTAGCACCATTTCGAATTTTTCTTGGTTCCAGTCCTCTTTTCAAATTTCTTGAGCAAGAAGCTTCTTTCTCTATTCTCCCTCTCATGGGATGGACTCTCATGTCAAAATCTTGTCACTTCTCTTCTCTACCTCCGTTTTCCTCCCATTTCACTCTCATTCTTTCTAAATTTTCAAGCTCTCGAATGAGATTCACCCTACCTTCTTCTCTCTTTATTTTAAGCGCTTCTCTTTTAAATCTCACCACTTCCTCTCTCATATGATATTATCCCACAATCTGAAATCATTTCATTCAGGAAGTCAAGGCAATCAATGTTCTGAGCGAACTCTGAATGATCCAGGTGTTTGGAGCTTAGAAGGAGCTACTGGACTAACCCCAAATCCAAACCCTAAATTTTAAACCCCTAATCCCGAACCCTAAGCCCTAACTCCCAAACCCTAAACCCCCAATCCCCAAACCCTTAAACCCTTTTTTAATTCAAATTAATTTAACTTAAAACTAATAAGAATTAAAAATTCACATTCATAAGAAGTTTAAATTTTGACAAAGTAAATTCTATTATTAGTTTGAATCACAAAATTTGAAATATAAATAAATTTAATTTAATTTAAACTTTATAAAAAAATATAAAAACTTAAACGTAAAATTAAGAAAATAAGACTTAAAATAAAAAATTCAATATTTACATAAAAGAATATGTTAATTCTCCCTAAAAAGAAATAAATTAAACTAATAATATATGAATGTAAGTTGTGCATCATTTCGAACCACTTTTACAAAAGATGGTTTGAAATAGATTTTGAATTGTTTGGAAGCATATAATTAGTTTTGGAGCAAAATGCATCAACTTCAGCATCCTGGATTACAAGAGGAGCCATTGAGGACAACAGGTTTGATCACCTCTTTTCTTCAAAGATCCATGTGAGGTATTGTTCATTCACATAATTTAATAGTGTTTGATGATAAATAAATATTTTTTTGAATTGATAGATTTAAATCATTAGATTTTGCATGCTATTAGGGTTTTTATTTTTGCTTGATTTGATACTATTTTGAAACATGTCATGTTTGTATATTGATTGCTGATGTCAATGTTATATTAGGCGGAAAGTGTATGAAATCATGCAGGCTCCTAGGAATTTAAAAAACATGGATATCTATTTTTAATTGATGCAGAGAATGCACCATTTCTAAAGAGGAATGAATCCTCCTTAGCAAGTGGTAGCTCTTTGAAATCAAGGGAAAACACATATGGATTTGTGGTTAAAAGGGAATATATATCCAGTAGATCTACAAACTTGTCAGACTCCTCAATTCCATGGATTTGACTAGCTTAATAAAGTTTCTGTGTAAGGATGATAATGGTTTGTTAGGATATTATCGAAGGTTGATTGCTCATGGAGCAAGTAGCCTTTATAGCCAATATCAATCTTTGCTTAATGAAAGAGACAAAAGGATTATAATGTTGGAGGCTTGGAATCAACATTTGGTATCATCTATGTAAGCTACAAGTGTTCAGATGTCTGCGTATGATGGCATAGAGAAGAAAAATCAAGAATTACAGGTAAAGGTTCAAACATTAGATGCTCATCAGTTGGGAGAAAGCATTGCAATTCACTTGCAAATGTAAAACATAGCTCTGAGGGTTCAAGACTACATAAGAGGAAATTGCGTTCAATGGATGAAATATCCAAGAAAAGTGGTCACTAGAAGCATCGAGTGAGAGCTTGTAGGAGTGTTTTAGAACTCATGTCTATCCATGATGAACACTCTGGTACTATGGGTGAGTTGTTTACGAAAAAAATATTGGAGTCTGTTATACAACATTCAAAATTAAAAGTCTAAAATGAGAGATAACATTTGAGTCAATGAACATAGTTGTGGAGCATTTCAATGCAAGTAGTACACATGGAGTTTATGATACTACAGGGATAAGTACAAGGGCATATTGGCTCAGATTTAAGAGCTTAAAAACAACATGTCTTTCTGTGGGAGCAAAATTAAAGCCCCGCTTCCTAAACCGACTAAATTGAGTAACATGTATGTAGTACACTAACTTTGAAAGTGAAGGCTTGAGAGTCTAAGGAATTAGAATTGACAGTCAACAACAACTTTGTGATGGATGCTCGAAGAGTTCTGCAAGCCATGGTGAAGTTTTATAATATGCCTATGAAGTAATGCAATGGTCAACTGAAGATCATACTAAAGCTTAATGAAATTGAGGTGGTCAAAGGTTAAAAAGAGTTAGTTTGACAATGATGAATAGAATATTGGACCTTCAAGTTGATCTTGATGATGCAAGACAGTTCGGTGTGCAATCAGAACAAGAGATTTGGTGGTTGGCTGCCTTTGATGTACAATGGAAATTTGAATTTTAATATGGTAATGTAAAAAGACTTAGAATATTATGAAATAGGACGTGAGTTATTTTTACAAGTGTTGAAAGAGTCACATTCAATTTTGAAGTGGTTTTTTAACTAAACCGATATCCCAAGTGTGATCAAAGGTCATAACAATGCTGAGCTACTTGAAGTTGAGGGCTATGGATCCTATTGTGTAGAATGGCATCTAGTTTCTGACCTCAAGACTATTAAATGTATGCTTAATGTGGCACATGGAGCAAATGCAAGACATCCTTGTCTATTGTGCATATAAATGAGAGTACCTGCAAAGGGTGGTAAAAAGAATCAAAAGAAATGGGCTTCTGAACTTGCAAAGATAGATCAAACTAAGGCACCGGATAGGGATGTTCCAAGGAAAGATCCGTCATGGAGCCCAATTCTTGAAATTCCTCTTGAGAGTATACATTTGTGCGCTTCATGCTATTGTGAGACTAATTAAAAATTTGGCGCGTCTGTACATCATTGATGCATATAACTTGAAGCTCCAACAAGAGAATGAGAGGATAATTGCAAGAATTGAAAGGGGTCTTTCAGATATGGGACTACACTCTAGCCAAGTAAAGATTACAAACGATGAGAAAAGATCTGGAAAGACAGGCAATGTTTCTTGTAAGCCAAACTTTGGTGGTGTCAAGGCTTTAAAATTCCTTTCTGCAAAGAAGAAGAATGACAAGATCAAAGGTGCTGATGAGTTTGATGTATGGAGAAAGTTACATGCCTGTTGTGAATGAGGGGGGAAGGGACAAAAAAGATTAGAAAAGGCTTGAGTGTGATTAGCTCTTGATAGCTTGGTACCTTTACAAAAGAAAAGATTCAAAGATGATGATGCACAAAGTTTCATCAATGTTGTGAATGACTTTAGCCGAAATATGGAGATTGCTTGGGAAAAAAATCATTTCACATAGTACATGGTACTCTCTAACTTGGACATTGAGATGTGCATATTGAAGGGTCCTATACTTCCTATTTTTTTTTTCTATTTGCCAGCACATTTTATATGCTCATGCACCATACATGGCATAAAATTATGGAAGCATCAGAGTGTGGTCCACTCAGGGCATGGAAAGATTGCATTGGTAAGCACATTGTGCATATAACAGAGCGATCCAACACGGGGGTGGTAGAACTAAGTCAAGCCCAATGGTTCTGGTGGTACAAGTGTATCGAAGTAAGAGCAGCTGCAACACTAGCATTCAAAGAGTCCTTAGTGTCCCATGCAATGTAAGATGTTGATGCGGAACATAGAAGAAGTATATACAACTCATCAAATGCAAGACAGAATCATGCAAGGTGGCATGCAACCCATCATAGGCAGGGGCACATATGGGTGGAGGTAGATGAAAATGATGATGTAGACTCTTCTAATGTGGATGCCCATGCATAATTTCTTTGTAATTTTAGTTATGTGATTTGCAGTAAAGCCCACATATAATGGCCATGAATTGCAGTACAAATGGAAAATTTTAAGTTATTGGATGTTAGTTATAAGTTTTTAGCTCAAGGTTTCACCAAATTTATTTTTTTTAAGAGTTTATATTAAAAACAAGTATTTTAAAAAATAAGGGTTTTGGGCCCTACATAAAAGAATGGGCCCTCATTTGCATTTCATTGTTTGAAGAGCTGTCCACTCCCACTCCCCCTTCCACTTGCCCCTAACACTCCACCCTTTCTCTTGCACCCTCACACACTCTCTCCATCCTCCATGGCTAGGACCAAGATTTAGGCACCAAGGAGATTGGCAGAGCAAACCCACATCTAGACTAGGAGACAGAGAGCAAGAGCCCCTCCTCCCGATGATCCTCGCTGAAGGGAGAAACTATAGATCGAGAGGCTAGAGAGGCAACCATAGAGTTAGCAAGGGGTAGGACCGTAGGTAGAGGGATAGAGGAAGGATTGGGAGGATCAGGATGTAGAGATCGAGGACCACAGAGGAGGAGCACGAGGAAGAGCAACAGTGAAGGATAGAGCAAAGGACCAAGATGAGAGTAGAGGATCAACGTCCACGCCCACGAGGGAGAGGACACGCACCTCCGAGTCCAGGGTAAAGAGGCCCTCCTCCAATGAGGAGATACAGGTTTAAGCCAAGGACCATGGCACTTCAAGAAATCAGAAAGTTTTAAAAAATATTGATTTGCTCATCTCGATGGCAAGCTTTGCAAGGGTGGTACATGAGGTCATGCAGGACCTTATCAACAGTCCCATACCTAGGTATTATAGGCATGGAATTGTGGAGGCTCCATGGCATATTTTTAGACACACCTTGCTTGCCTTGCAGCATGTAGTTGAGGCCTACTTGGTAGACCTCATGGATGACACCCAGCTAGCTGCAATCCATAGGAAAAGGGTCATTGTGACCGCAAAAAATATGCAGTTCATTGTGCATCTTAGGAAGCCCAAGGGAACTTAGGTTTTTTGTATATACGCCTTGGTGAAAGTTAGGGTTTAGTTGGTGTATTGCGCCTTTGGGAATCACTTTCGTATCATCCTCTTTTGAATATTATAAAGTGTCCTTTATCGCATCATCTTTGTATCTACAATCTTAAATTTATTTTCATTGTATTTGCAATCTACAATTCAGTGCACGATGTGTGTTAGGATCGGCATGTGTCACATTACCTTTCCCATAATCTTGTTTCCTTGTGTGTCTTGTCAGTATCGAGATGCACCACATCATGGACAGCTTCTAGAGTGCTCATATGTTCCTCTATAAAAAATTGCAATCATTGGGACATGCATGAATTGACTTGTAATCCATTCCTAATGATGCCAGCATCTTCTTTGCATACTTTCTTGAGTCGGGAATCGTCTTTCTTTTGGAATTAGTGTTTGGAGTAACCTCAAACATTGATCCATTCAATGAATTTGAAGCAACAATTTGAAAGTACATGCCTAAAACTATAGTTTAGACTACAAACTCTTACCGAAGGAGGGACGTAATGCTAGTGTCTAACCATCCATAAGTTGGTTGTTAATTCAAGATGAGAAGAATGGAGGCAAGACAAGAATGGCTTGCCCCTTCATACAACATGGTGCTTGCTTCACATCGCAAGCTCTCCTCTTCAGGACGCATGTTATCCTCCCTATTCACTTCCACATCTTCAACTCTTTTATTTTGGGCCAAAGTAGCATCAAAGTGAGTGTTTATCATGTCCTATATTATTTCGTTCTCATTCAAGGCATCTTACTCTTTGCTACTTCTATTGTGTCGCTATTCCAGCTGTTAGTCTTCCCTTAGAGTGTTTCGATATCCTTGGGTCAACATCAATCCATGAGGACGATTATGCAATGTGTGTGCTCTCAAACTTCCCAAAACAATTTCATTTCCCTACATGAAAGTAATTTATTTAATCATCTCACATAAGTCACATACAAGCATGGAAAGTTAGTCCATGAAATGAATTTAAGTAATTCACTCATACAGAAGCTAAAACATGAACTTTTACCTCATCGCTCAACTGTATCTTTGGTAACCTAGTTGAAAGCGACCATATCTCTTTATGTGTGTTATTGATATGTTGCGTAATCTCCTTATTTTTCCTTTGCATCATGCACAATCACACAGGACTTGTTTATAGATATTTGCTCTACTAATCTCTTCTTTGGACTCTGATGAGCTTGAAGACATCTATAAAGGTTACACATGATCATTAAAACACCATAATCCATACATGAGAAAAAAACATGCAAAAAAAAGAATCCATCTTGTTTAATCATTGACCATGCACTATTCCATTGATAATTCTTTTTGAAAATCTACCAAATTTGATATTTCCATAGATATAAACGTTGAAAAAGGTATAAAAAATGTTCTTTATAGACAAGACATTGAGCATTGGATTTTATAATTCAAAAAATTTTTTTTAAGACATGGAGCCAATGGGGGTTTCATAACATGTAGTCACATAGTTTGATGTGTAAAGCATAGCATTATGGCAATGCATTAGGATTATTTATGAACCAAAAGAGGGGATGCATGGGAAAAAACATGGAAATGTTCATGCTTGACCATGCAAATGGGATACAATGGCCATGATATTTTGCACAAGTCTCAATCTAGGTTCATTTAAGTCTCTCAAAGTATCATGACCATTGGATCTCATTTTATGACTATAACACCGAAGCATTATTTTAAACGAGAAGAGGCAATGCATGGGCAAAAACATGGAAATGTTCATTTTTTACCATCCAAATGGGATCCGATGGCCATGATACTTTGCATAGGCCTCAATATAGGTGACTTTAAGTCCCTCACAAAGTATCATGGCCATCGAATCCATTTGCGTAGCTAGAATACCACCGAGGCAGTTTTTTGAACCAGAAGAGGGGATGCATGGGCAAAAGCATGAAATTGTTCATTCTTGACCATGCAAATGGGATATGATGGCCATGAAATTTTGCACAGGCCTAAATCTAGGTTATTTTAAGTCATTTGAAAAGTATTACAACTCCCATTTGCATGACTAGAATAGAACCGATGCATTATTTTGAACCGAAAGACGGGATGCATGGGAAAAAACATAGAAATGTTCATCCTTGACCATGAAAAGAGGCCATAATATTTTGTACAAGACTCAATCTAGGTGTGTTTAAGTCCTATGCAAAGTATTATGGCCATTGGATCCCATTTACATGACTAGAATACCACCGAGGCATTTTTTTGAACCAGAAGAGGGGATCCATGGGCAAAAACATGGAAATGATCATTCTTGATCCTGAAAATGGGATTTGATGGACACAATAGTTAGCATAAGACTCAATCTAGGTGATTTTAAGTCCCTCACAAAGTATCATGGCCATTAGATGCCATTTGCATGACTAGAACACCATCGAGGCAGTTTTTGAACCATTAGAGCTGATGTGTAGGAAAAAACATGGAAATGCTAATTTTCAAACATGAAAATGGCATCCGATGGCCATGATATTTTTCACAAGCCCAAACCTTGGTGAGTTTGAGTCCCTCGCAAAGTATCATGGCCATCAGATCTGATGGCCATGATATTTTGCACAAGCCTAAATCTAGGTTAGTTTAAGTCCCTCACAAAGTATCATTGCCATTGGATCTTATGGCTATGGTATTGTTCACAAGCCTAAATATATGTGATTTTAAGTCCCTTGCAAAGTATCATGGCCATATGCATGACTAGAATACCACCGAGGTATTTTTTTGGACCATAAGAGGGGATGCATGGGCAAAAACATGGATATGATCATTCTTGACCATGCAAATGGGATACGATGGCAAAGATATTTTGCACAGGCCTCAATCTAGGTAATTTAAGTCCATTGCAAAGTATCATGGCCATCAGGTCCCATTTGCCTGACTAGAATACCACCAGTGCATTTTTCTAAATTAGAAGAAGGGATGCATGGGCATAAACATGAAAATGTTCATCCTTGACTATGCAAATAGGATCGATGGCCATGGTATTTTGAAATGGACTCAACCTAGGCTATTTTCAATCCCTTACAAAGTATTGTGGCCACTAGATCCCATTTGCAAGACTAAAATACCACCGAGGAATTATTTTAAACCACAAGAGTGGATGCATGGGCAAAAACATGGAAATATTCATTCTTGACCACCATGATATTTTGCATGGGCCTTTATCTAGGTGATTTTAGATTCCTTGGCAAAGTATTGTGGTCATTGGATTCCATTTACATGACTAGAATACAACCGAGGCATTAATTTGAATTAAAAGGACAAAAACATGAAAATGTTCATTGTTGACAAGACGAATGGGATTCGATGGCCATGATATTTTTCATGGGCCTCAATATAGGTTATTTTAAGTCCCTCAAAAAGTATAGTGGCCATCCAATTCCATTTGCATGACTAGATTACATGTAATTTGAAACAATAAATAATATTTTGCCTTTGTATTTGCAATCTCAATTTACTTGCATGCAAAATAAAATAATGTTCAACAAATCTCAATGGAACATGCAAAAGGAAATAATACCCAATTTTACTTACATGAAAAAGGAAACAATATTCAGTAACAAACAAGAAAATAAATTGAAGACTCAGAGTGGTATTACAAAGAACATCCACTTTAGGGCACATGTTACTCTAGCCTACGCTTCTTCTTGCTTGGTTCAGCTCCCTTTTTTGCTTGCTAAAGAAGAAAGGGTTGTACAATTTCATTTTCTATAACTTGGGGATCTGTAACACCAACTAGCCTTGCAATAGCTATGATGCTATGGAGAGGTTCGGATCATGTGTCTGAGAACAAATATAAAGCTACATTATGCCTAATCAAAACAACACGATCCACAGTAGGATGGATGGCCCTAATCTTCACCATCCGACTAAGGACCTTGAACTTCATAATATTTAACTTTCCATCTGGCGATAATTTTCGATGGAAGACCAAAATGTGATGAGCCATTCTATTGATGTAGTGGCCAATTGAAGCCATCCACCCACCAGAAGATCCTTTAGTTCACCCTTGTGTCCAGCATATTCATCAATCCATAAGATATAATGCAACTAACATATTACGTCAAACCCTAAACCATGATTTGTGATTATATAAATTAAGAAAATATCATTTTTTAGGAATAAATAAGAATTAGGGTTTTCTCACATAGGAAAAATCAACTGTTAAAAAGATTTTCAGGAGGCCATTGAGGGCTTATTTTCCATGTGCATGATTTGTAGAGGAAAAAACCCCCTGTAAGCGCTAAATCTGACATTATGCAACTAGGGCCCCACCCCTATAAGCTCCAAATCCGACATTGTGTGACCAAGGCCCAATTTTTGTACCCTAGTTGCACGATGTCTGATTTAGAGCTTACATGGGTTTTTTCCCTCTATAAACCATGCACATGGAAAATAATCCCTTAATGGCCTCTTGGAGATGATATTTTTAATCGTTGATTTTCCTATGTGAGAAAATCCTATTTTTTTGTCCCCTATTGGCTAAAGAAAATCCCAAACTTGATTTTTCCCCTATGTGAGAAAACCCTAAACCTAAATTTATCCCCAGTTGGAGTGTCAGGGGCAAGTGGGAGGGTGTGTAGGAGTGGAGAGTTTAATTTATTCAATTAAAAATAGGGTTTAGGATCTAGGAAGAAAAACCCAACAAATTTTTTTCCCTTTTAGCCCAAGCTATCCTATAGGTATACCAAGGTATGTGCGCATGAATTTTTAGCCCAAAATATGACCTAGAAGCATGATATCTGACATCGTGTGACCAGGGCCTTCTTTTTGCAAAAAATGGACCATGGTCACACAATGTCGGATTTAGGGCTTACAAGGCATATTTTGGGCTGATAATGCATACAACCTAGTATACTTGTAGGATAACCTAGGTTTAAAAGGAAAACAATTTGTTGGGTTTGGAACCCTAAACCCTAAAGCCTATCTTTTATTCCCTACTAGTTGAAGATAGCACATGGATTTTCCTTGTTAGAATGGAACCTAGAATTATACAGATGATATTAAATCACATGATGAAGCTCGCAAAGCTACATACCTTTTCTGCCTCATCATGAATGGTTTCAGCTATAGTGTCCAACTTGCCTCCCTTTTGTGGTTGGTCTTGAACTTCATGCTAGCGTGAGGTGCTAGCTTCTTCATCTCTCTCCCTAAACAATGCCCTCTGTAAATTCATAAACTACTCATCGGACATGTCGTACTCTGGTGTGGCATCCTTGATTGCCTTCTGTGTTTGTTGGATTTCCTCCAGATCAGTGAGACTCAAGTCATCGAAGCACGCAATCTCATGAATTGCTGGATTTACCAGAGCATCAAAGTCAATGAAATCATCAAAGGTTTCATTCGAGAGCCGACATAGCACCTCATCCTCTTGAAGATTGGTTTCTTCCATCACGTACAATAGTTCAAGGTATTCCTCACCCTCAATCCTAATTGGATCAACTAAAGCGAGGTGTGGCTTGGTTGCTACCTCATCTAGATTATATGTAGAGGATGGATATGCATGAGTCAAATATGATGATAATATAACCTTGCTCTCAACTTGCTCCTCGACTAGGTTAATAGCATGCTCCTTAGGTTCTATGTCTAAGTTTATGTCATCTCCTCCACCACTTGTGGATGTAGAAGGACCCTCGATATGTTTGCCAACATCCTCATCAAACAGCTAGTTGAGAATGGTAAGGGATGCACCTCTCTTGATCAAATGAATTGGGGAAGATGAATCATCCTTGATGGGAATAGCATCTCACGGAGAGGGATAGGGACATTATCCATGGTCCTACCTAGTGTATTCTTGAAGTTAGCACTTTGCTCAAAAGAGCTCAAAATATCCAATGAAACCCATTGGTGAGGGGAGCTAGCAATTGCAACAGATTGCCCATGGATAAGTCTATCAAAAAACTGAAGAGAGGGATTATCAGCAGAAAGGAGAGATCTCAAATGCGACTCAAGATTTGCGATGGTCCACCTCAATAATGCCGATTGTGACGTCAAGCTTAGCCTCAGTTTGTTGTGGGATCTTATTCTTCATGGGACAATCCATACAGGCATGGCCTATGCCACAATCTCTGCAGAGTGGTTAGAAAGTAGTGGGGCTACCACGATGAGGGCACTCTGCGATCCGGCAATTCTCTCCACAACAGTGGCTCGATATGTTTTGGGTCGAACTTCATTTGCATAGACTATTAAACCTTATGTGCCTTCTACATAGTACACTATGTACTCAACTTCATACTCAAATGGTGAATCCATTCTTTGCCTTGAAGTTATTGTATTGGAACTGTCGGAGGAGCTGGATTTGGTGCTCTTGGATATGGTCATGGATTTGGATTCTTGAGTAATTGCGGGACTTGTGTCCAAATGGGAACATGATTTAGCCTTGGATCTGGGGTGCTTGTGCAATTGTCGGTTGTTTGGACATTGGTATGGGTGCTAGTTAATATTGTTGGGGTCAAGGTGGGTTGTTGCGCATGTTGAAGATGCAACTGTTTTTATCATGGCCACCAACTATGCAAATATGACACCACAACCTTGGTGGTGGATTTGCTTGTGCAGTGTTTCTGGCTCTTAGGACCGGGCATTAGTTTGCTATATGATTGGCCATGAAGTGTGGGAACCATACATTTTCTCGCCATGGATAAGTTTGAGGTGGTAGCTGAGACAACATGTGAAGCTTCTGTTCCATGGCTTGCATAATTTCTTCTTTTAGCCTCATGGTCATGGCCTCTAGGCGAGCTTCATTAGATGTTTCAGCAGTGGACGTGGAATTTTCCTCTTTAGAGTGCCTATCTCGTGTACTGGCTCTTACATCATCACTATTGGTGTCAGAGTTGGCCACGCCATCCTCGATGTCAATAGTGCATTAGCATCACTGAATATTTCGTAACTGCTAATCTTTTTCATGTCTTTGCGGATTTTCTTCCTTAGGCTTGAACCAGGCCATGAGGTAGTTAGCATCAAGGCGTGGGTCACATTTGGCAATTAATTGTTTCATCTTGCCCAGGTATGTGCATACATCTTCTTGGCAATCTTGTTTGAGAGCTTGCTTGGTTGGAGAGCAGGATCATCTTGTAGTCTCTCTGTTTGAAAGCGCCGCTTGAATTCTATTTGCAACAGGTCCCATGTGGCTCTTTCTTCCACTAGGAGGTCTAGGTACCATTTTGAGGCTTCATCAGTTAAGGCCATGGGGAACCGGGTGACCTTGGTTTCATTGGATTGATCTCCACCCGCTTGGCATGCGGCATCAAAATGCTAGAGGAATCGAGCTGGATCGCCCCTACCATTGTATTTGGGAAGTTCGAGTTTACCCAGGGGGTGCCTGCCTTGATTATTATTATTGTTACCAAAATTGTTGTGAGGGTTAAAGAAATTATTCCCCTCCACTTCAATTTCAAGATCCCCATCATTGCGATGGCACCTAGCCATGTTGTGTTGTCGATGAGTCAAAGGGATCTCTTGAATTTCAAGGGGGGAATCGGGGTAGAGGGTTGTCATAGACATTGGCCGAAGCGTAGTTGCTTGCAAATTGGCAAGCGGAGTTGTCCGGGGGCATTGGTCGGACGTAGTTGCATGGGCAGATTTGGCAAGAGGTGGAACGAGTGTCTCTGCTCACAAGTGCGAGTGTTGATGTAGTTGTGTTAGGAGGGTTAGAGATGCGTTAGTGTTGTAGGGACCATCGTGTTAATAATGTGCCTAGGATTGTTCCTTGTGAGTAGCAAAATGTGCCGGTGTAGATGGATCGTTAATCAAAGGTGATGGCAAAAATTTATGAGAGAATTAGTGCGGAAAGGGCCCCACATGGGAGCGCAAATTAGTGAGTGCTAGGGATGCCAAAATGGTGTGCAATGGGCTGAAAAATGCCTCGTAGCATGGCATTTTCGTGTGTGAAACCGTGGTTCAAATGGGATTGAGTTTGGGTCCCAAATGGACAGGTAAAATAGGGGTAAAATGGGGCCCTTTTTTTTGGGGGTGGTTCCTTTGGGGAAAAGTATGGTGTGAATGGACTTTAGTGGAAGCATGCACCTTGGAATATTCTAGGGGAATGTTTGCTGACCCGACTAGAGTGGTGAGGAGATTCCTTTTGGTCTGGTCAGGTTCGATTTGGTGAGGTTCCCGTGGTAAAGACTAAAGAGTTATGGAAAGCTAATGAGGTCAATATCGCGTGTTATCTCAGCGTGAGGGAGTTGGGCCTATGAGGAGGAGTGGAATGGTTTGATCTCTGGTAGGGGGTTTGTGCACGACACTGTGCTGATCGAGATGTGTGGCGATTATTAGAGAAGTGGGCTGTGGTGGCACCTGCGATATACCTTATGCCACGTGGCCATCCGGTGGGCTGTCGATTGTGACATGGCCAGTTGTTGGGAGACTGCGGGTCCTTAACCCTTTTGGTGGGTGGCCTTGATCAGACGGCTCAGATTCAAAGAGTCCCGATTGATGGCTGAGTTCAAAAGAAGGCCATCTAGTGGTCTTGATGATCTAGCACCTAGATCGACAGTGCATGTTCATCTTCGACACTTAGTCTTTTTGAGGGCCTTGGTCTAAAAGACAGAGATAAAACTGCATTTGTAACAGAATGGTGTGTATTTGCATCCAATGTCATTATGCTTTGCTAGATGACTTCTTAGTATTTGGAAAAAGGATAGATCATTTGCATCACTTGTCATTATGCTTTGCTAAATGCAAATTTGTTGAGCTTAAACCCAGCAAAATGTGCTTTTGCCATCAGTAGAGGTATTCTCCTCGGACATATTATCTCACAAGAAGGCATGGAGATTGACCCTGACAAGCTCTCAACAGCAATCCAAAATGCTAAGGCTCCCAAAAATGTCAAGCAACTATAGAGATTCATTGGCCATATAAAATGGCACTACACATTTCTGAAATACCTTGCTGATATCTATTATCCTCTTACTAAGCTCACACGGGATAGTGAACCATTCATCTGGGACACTCCTCAAAAAAAAGCTTTCAACATTCTCAAGAAAATACTAATGGTTGCTCCTGTATTACAGCCCCTTGATTGGTCTCTCCCTTTTGAAGTCTTTGTGGATGCATCGGATTCAGTAGTGGGAGTAGTCCTCATGCAACAACAATCACGTAAGTGGTTCCGACCTATATATTATGCAAGCAGAATCCTGATAAAACATGAAAAGAACTATGCAACAACATAAAGAGAAGCACTTGGTATGGTGTATGCTTTGAATAAATTCAAACATTATCTTTGCCAACCATGGCTTTGAATTCTTGAAATCTGGAAAAGAGATTAGATTTCTCTTTCAAAAAGTAGACCCAACAATATCTGATGTAGTCATCGATGAAG
The DNA here is from genome assembly GCF_047967505.1 of Dipteris shenzhenensis. Taxonomy (NCBI): domain Eukaryota; kingdom Viridiplantae; phylum Streptophyta; class Polypodiopsida; order Gleicheniales; family Dipteridaceae; genus Dipteris; species Dipteris shenzhenensis. Next base: position 511,460 of record NC_141611.1, on the reverse strand, counting down.
GTCAAGTAATAAAGTGAACCATTGATGCTACGCGTCTGGGCATAACCCCATACATCTATATGAATCAAATCAAGAATACCTTGTGCACAAGAGGTACTTCTGACAAAGTTGGTCCACTTTTGTTTGCTAAAGCAGCATGCTTCACAAACTTTTCCAAAAAACTGTAGCTTCAGAATCCCAATTGCCATATTCTGATTCTTGAGATCTAACAAGTACTTGAAGTTGACATGACCATATCTTTTGTGCCATTTTGTAGATAGTGGCATTTGTTGTGGTTGAGCTGACATGGCATGCTTATCTGGTACTATAGCTAGCATTCGGTATAAGCATCCTTCCTTAACACCTTTTGCTACTAGCTGACATCTTTTGGATTTATCTCTGATAGTGCATTCATCACCGTCGAAGATGACTTTGTAATTGTGTTCTATCATTTGACCTACTGACAAAAGGTTCTTGCTGAGCTTCAAAACATAGAGCACATCTTTGACTAATCCTTTCATACTAGTGAAATTATTCATAGGGATAATGCCTATCCCTTGAACTGGATTTGGTGTATTGTCTGCTGTGTAGATGACATTTTTTTGTCCTTCTAATGGCTTCATTTCTGTGAACCATTCCTTATGATTTGTCATGTGAGATGATGCACCGCTGTCGATGTACCAAGGATCCTATTCCACTTGGTCGACTTGATAGCTGTAATCCTCTTTGGGATTCAAATCAGTGTCTATGTACACTGTATCAGTCTGATGCAATTTTTCGCTTGTAAGAAACATATTTCCATGTTCATTTGCAAAATGACTATGACTAGAATGTCCACCACGATTATTTCCTCTGCCTCGAGAATTTCCTCGATTACTGCTGGATTGATCGCCTTGGTCGTACTGCTTCTTGCGGCAATCTCTTTCATAGTGTCGAAACTTATGACAGTAGTTGCACTGAATGTTTGACACATTGGTGGATGCATTCCCTCGTTCTTGGAATCTTCCTCAATTGGAATGATTTCCTCTATGTTAATTCTGATGTTGTTGAGGATGATGCTGATGCTGATGCTGATGTTGATGCTGACTTTGATTTTGTTGCTAATGATGACCACTTTTCTGGTATGATTTACCTCTACCTCTGCTTCTGCCTCTACCTCTGCTTTTGTCTGAAGCTGTGAATGCTTGATCATTAGAATGACCTTTACGTGCTTGAATGGCCTGAGTCCTGAGTTCTTCACCAAGTAGAACTGATTGAAGTGCTTCTAGTGTTGGAATTTGCCGTTGGATGGCAATACTCTGGACTAGATTCTCGTATCCCTCTCCTAGTCTGTTCAAAATGACTTGAACCATTTCTGTGGGGTTCATAGTCTCTCTTGCTGCTACAAATTGATTGTTGTAGTCTTTTATGCAAAGTACATAAGCATGACCAGTTTCATTGCTGTTGCGAAAACTCTGGTTGATCTGGTTTCTTAGGGTGAGAATCGTGGATGTGTTCTTGGACTCGTAGAGTGCTACGAACATATCCCATGCTTCTTTCGATGTCTTCACTGTGTTGAGCTGTCCTAGCATGACATCTTCCACATTCTGCTTGATCAGGTGATAGGCATACTTGTCTTTCTTATCCCATTCTACTTGAGCTTGGGCAATGGTAGGATCTGCTACTGGTGTGAAAACTGTTTGTGTAGCTGTAGATGCCATTGTAGATCCCATTGTTGGTGCTGTGACAACAAGTGGAGTAGAGCTACTGGTGGCTGAAGCATCCAATGGTTTAGGTGTAGATCCATCGACATACTCCCATTTGTCCTAAAGTATAAGAATGGTCTCCATTCGGTATTTCCATGTACCGTAATTGGAGTTGTCTAACTTAGTAGATGCCTCTAGATTGAGGTTGCTAGTCGACATGGTGCAAGAAATGTACTCAAAAGTGTCGTAAAAATCTATGTATGAATCAACTGCAAATACACTGAATATGTCAAGTGAAATCTCTGAACCATTGGTGAAGATAGAACTGCAATATATAAAATCAGATCTGTATTACAAGGCTTGTGGCAATGATGCCGGGAATAGCCAAGAGGCTTTACAGGGCTGAAATGATGTGCACGATGTTGTGAGATAGCCGAATAGGCTTTACAATGGTGGCATGTGTGTGAAATCAAATGCTATCTGCCCACTGAAATCAATCTGCAATGCCTCTGAACTGTGAAGTCTGTGCATTGGACTGATGAACGTAAGGTTTCACATAATGTAATGATGTGAAACCATATGTGAGCATATGGACTGAGGTACTAGTCGGGAATTTCGGGCATGGCTTAGATTGGCAACTTGGGGAAATTCAAAGTGTCCCCTCTATGGCAATCTAGTCTACTCTGATCTAGATCTAAACCAATCAGATGAAAGAATAGCAAATAATTCCTTTTCTTTTGTTCTTTTTAAGTGCTGGGTCAGATGCATCGATGTAGAGGCAAATGTGCATGAAGGAAGTGGTTTTGTTGGTGAGGCTCAAATGTGAGTGTAACTTGTGCCGAAATGTGGGTGTGATGTGACGAGTGCGTAGAGCATGAAAAAATGAGTGACTTGAATTCTCCCCCATGTTCCTAGATTCTCTGCCTGCCCCATCATCACCTCCGACACTACTTATGCTACCATCATTAAAAAATGACCCCGTATTTGATTTTGAATATCAGGATCCGGATAATCCAATTCACACTCCCATGCTAAATTCCAATGATGGGTATGATTTTGATGTGATATGACTTCCCAACAACCCCATCAAGGATTTCTGGAGCAAATATCCTAATATGAAATCTCGAGGTCGATGGACCCTGGACAACTTCCCTACCAATCTTTGTCAGTGTCAAGTTAGTGAAGATTGGGTAAGCAAGTTGGATCCCCAACCTGATTGGCACTGCCCCAAGCTCTTTGATGTAATCTTATTGAAAGAGTACCTACATGCACCTCCATGTCTTAGAACCCATCCCAAGTTCTATGTAGTTCCATGAAGTCATTGATGGGAAGCCAACATACACACTTTGGGTGAAGATTGCACCATTAATTGTCCAATGATCGAGCCATACTCTAGTGTAGAATGGAATATCCAAGGCACGCTGATCCGAGCACTTCAACAGCATGAGCAAATAATGCGCGGCAACATTGACCACATCCTTCGCCAAAGTGCTATCTTCTACAAAACATTGGAATACATTTTGAAGGTCCCCAGCCACATCGACCGCCATTTGCCTCCACTCGGTTTCAATCCCAATGAACGGATCAATGCTGAGATTACAAGCCAACTCTCTCAAAGAGTCATCTTCTTAGAAGCACGCCACATATCTCTGTTCAAACAAATGGTGGATATAGGATACCCGGAAATAGAGCAAAAATTGTATGGTGCCAAGGATTTATAGCAGGATCGACTGGCATGACACTTCCACAGCCATTGGTTTACATGCATGGCATCCCAACTCCGTGATCACAATAAGCCATAACTCAAGGATGGGTAATAAAATGGATGCGGGAGTATGTTGTCTCTGTGCCAACATGGACTTAGGTAGCACAACAGAGTAGCGGTGGCAAAGCTCCGCTTGTACTTGCATAAGGCTAGGAATAATCTCTCTTAGGAATCCTCAACCTGCAAGTTTTACTTGCAACTCCTACATGCATGTTCTACATGCAAGTTCTACATTCAATTCCTACATGCAAGTTCTACTTGCAACTCCTACATGCATGTTCTACATGCAAGACCTACATGCGATTCCTACATGCATGTTCTACATGCGAGTCTTACATGCAACTCCTACATGGAACATGCGAGTTCTACATGTAACATGCAACTCCTACATGCAACTTGCAACTCCTACATGCAACTTGCAACTCCTACATGCAAGTTCTACATGTAGAGAGAGAATGTCTTACAATTCCTACATGCAGAGAGAGAAGCTCTCCAATTGTATAAATACCCCATAATAAATCATCACACTCAACACACATGAAAATCATTGCATGTCCTCAATAATAATAATTTTGTAAGGGGGCATTATTGGCACTTTCGATTTTAGTACAATGCAATAATAATAATAATAATAATTTAATTAGTTATTCTAGGCTATAACAATATTTCATTTATATTTAACCAAATTGAAACCATAAATTAAATCTTAATGTACTCTAAAAAATGTGAGAGTGCTCTCAACGAAAGCAGAATGGAAGAGGGAGAGAGAGAAACAGAGAGCCACACAAGTTTTTGGTGGATGCAGAACACCTAATCTTCTTTTTCATTCATTTATATATGTGTTTGAGTATTGTACATAGCCAGGGTAAAGGCACAATGACCTTTAACCCCCAAAACCTCCCACATAAAGGAAAATGTGCCTTTAAGGTAGAACAACCAGTGAACATACTATCCAATGCCCATCAATACATGACAATACTCAAACCGCTGACTAGGTAGACTCTTCGTCAACATATCAGCAGCATTATCATCTGTATGAACCTTAACAAGCTCTATGCGCTTTTCCTCAAGTTCCTCCCTAATGAAATGGTACCTGACCTCAATGTGTTTGGTCTTTGCATGAAAGATCGGATTTCGTGCTAGCTGAATAGCACTCATGGAATCACTATGCAATATTGGTACACTTGTATGAATCCCTAAATCTCCCACTAGCTGATCAAGCCATATGGCCTGCTTGCAATCCTCTGTGGCTGCAACATACTTAGCCTCCATGATAGACAAAGCAACGCACTTCTGTGCACAAGACATCCACGACACTACACCACCTACAAAGGTGAACACATAAGTAGAAGTGGATCTCCTACTATCCACATGCCCTGCATAGTCTGAATCTGTGTACCCAAGTACACGCATGTCTTCTCTACCAAAGGAGATGCACATCTCCCTGGTACCCTTCATATACCTCATGATGCACTTAACTACCTCCCAATTCCTCTTTCTTGGATTAGCCATATACCGGCTAACAACTCCCACTGCAAATGCAATGTCTGGTCTAGTAGCCATCATACCATACATAAGACTCCCAACTACTGATGCATAAGGAACCTTGGCCATCATGGTCCTCTCCTCATCTGATTTGGGACTATCTATATGACTCAATTTCACATATGGAGGCAATGGAGTACTCATTACCTTCCCTCCCACCATATTGAAGTGCTGCAATACTTTTGTAACATACTCCTTCTGTGAAAGCCAAAGGAGTTTCCTACTCCGATCATGCATGATGCGCATACCAAGAATATGACCTACAAGTCCCAAATCCTTTATATCAAAGGCCTCATGCAACTTGGCCTTTAATGCATCTAGCTCATAAGTATTCTTGCTAGCCAATAACATATCATCCACATATAGTGCCAGGAGTATCAGGCTATTATCCTTAGCCCTTTTAGTGTAGAGGCAGTGATCAATTTCACTCCTAAAACCTTGGGACCGAATGAAAGCATCAAATTTCTGATACCATTCTCTAGGTGCTTGCTTAAGACCATAGAGACTCTTCTTCAGCTTGCAAACTAAATGCTCTTTGCCCTTTTCTTCAAAGCCTTCCGGCTGCACCATGTAAATTTCCTCATGTAGATCCCCATGCAAGAAACCTGTCTTGACATCCATTTGCATAAGCTCCATATCCTCTGCTACCACTAGTCTAAGCATGCATCTAAGTGTGGTCATTTTCACAACCGGAGATAATATCTCATCAAAGTCCACACCCTTCTCTTGCTTGAACCCTTTAGCGACCAAATGGGCCTTGTACCTAGGCACATCATCACCTGTGACCTTCATCTTCTAGACCCATTTACATGGTAATGCTTTCTTTCCATGTGGCAAAGAAACCAAGTCCCAAGTCTTATTCTTCATAAGTGAACTCATCTCTAATTGCATAGCATACTCCCATTTGTGTTGATCCTCGCACATCATAGCCTCTTTGTAGCAAGAAGGCTCCCCGCAATCAGTAAGCATCACATAGTCTACCCCTGGAACAAACCTATCAGGTGGCCTAGACACTCTAGATGATCTTCTCAAGGGCATTTCAGCTTGTTGTCCCACCTGCATATCAGCCACATTTGGCTCATCATTTCCACCAATAGGTTATCCATCATCTACCCTTGACTGTATACCTGTGGGAGTAGTTGGTGGTACCATTTCTTGCACATTTGGTGCATGGATAGCTTGCTTTCTATCTACATATGCAGGTGGATTCACATCCTGGAAAGTGATTCTCATCATTTCCACATCCCTCATGGGTGCCTTATGCATCTTCTTCTCATTGAAGGCTACATCATGGCTACGTATGATCTTCTTTGATTCTGCATCCCAGAGATGATAGCCCATCTCTCCACTTTCACCATAACCTAGAAAGATGCATTTCCTAGACTTAGGATCTAGCTTCTTTCAAAGCTCTTTTGGCACATGTGCATATGCCTCACACCCAAATATATGCAAATGATAGTAAGAGGGCTTCTTGCCACTCCATGCCTCTTTAGGAATACCACCATCCAAACTCTTACTAGGTGATCTATTGATCACATGCACTACAGTCTTCATTACCTCAGCCCAAAAACCACCAGAAAGACTTGCATTGCAACCTTTCTTGAATGGTACGGTTCATCTTTTCTGCAACTTGATTTTGCTTTGGAGGACGAGGGGATGTGAGCTCCCTCTTAATCCCATGTGTATCACAGAAATGCTAAAAGTCATGAGAGAGGTACTCTCCACCATAGGCATTTAAGCATTCTACCTGACTGATTCTCAACCAAGGCCAGCCATTTTTGAAATACCTAGAACACATCACTTTTCCGAGCTATAGCATAAGCCCACACTTTCGTAGTTGCATCATCAATGAATGTCACATAGTATTCAGCCCTGCCTAATGACCGTGTAGGCATGGGACCACATACGTCTGAATGCACCAAATCAAGCTTTTCAAACTCTTTCTTTCCCCTTCTTTTATGGGCTGATTTAGTCTGCTTCGCATAGAGACACTGCTCACAAAATTCAAATCAGAGAAACTTAAATGCAGTACATAACCCAAATGGCATAAGAGTTCCATCCCATTTTGGCTCATATGGCCTAACTGGCAATGCCGTAAAGAACTGCTTGGCTGCTCGGTTATTGCAACAACATGATCAAACACCCCTGATACATGTAAGGGATACAAAGTCCCACATTTCGCACTCCTGGCCAAAAGCAAAGGGCCCTTCTGAATTTTCCAACTCCCAGAACCAAAGATGGTCTGAAAACCAGCATCATCTAGCTGACCCGTTGAAATGAGACTCTTGGTCAACTTAGGCACATGTCTCACATTTTTTGAAATAAATGTAGACCCATTTGCAAAAGAAAACTTTATGTCACCTACTCCCACTACGTCACATGCATAGTCATTTCCAAGATGCATATAACCTGTCTTTCCACTGTCATAAGTGGAGAACCATTCCCTATGGGGAGTAACATGGAATGAAGCACCAGAATCCAAAATCCAATCCTGGGAATATGCATCATCTGAAGTGGTAAGCAACTCTGCAGATAAACTAGACATGAAGAGAATGACATTGTCACTATCATGTGTGACTGCATTAATCTCCTCGATCTTCACTTTTCCTTTGTCCTCCCTTGGACTCTCTTCCTTCTGATTTGCACCCCAATTTGCATTCTTTTTCTTATCCTTTTTCTCTCTTTTAAGCTTGTAGCAATCTTTTTTCATGTGGCCCTTCTTGCCACAATAGTGACACTCAATGTTCCGTGCCTGGACTTGCTACGGGACTTCCCTCTTTCTTGAAACTTCCCCTTGGACTATGATCTGCTCCTTTGCACATTTAAGGCTACATCCTGCTTGTTGCCTTCCATTGACTTCCGTCTAATCTCCTCGGCCAACAAGCTACCAACCACATCATCAAAGTTCAATACTCCGCTAGGTGCAGAGTTACTGATAGCAGTATGAAAAGTATCCCATGAGGATGGTAATGAGCATAAGAGAAATATTGCCCTCATTTCTGCATCAAAATTCAGATTTTGAGCTTGAAACTGACTGAAAATGATATTAAATTCATTCAAGTGCAAAGCTATGGATACTCCCTCCTTCATGTGCAGCTCAAACAATCTCTTCATGAGATAGACTTTGTTTGAGGCAGTATCTTTCTCATATGTAGCACACAGCTTTTTCCATAAAGCTTCCGTAGTCTTTTCAGTGACTACTGTGAAATAAACTGTCTCCCCAAGATGAAGTCTAATGGTAGACTTTGCCAATGCATCCAACTCATTCCATTCATTTGTGGACATAGCTACAGGTTTAGCTGCAATCCCTTGCAAGGGTTTTATCTGCTTCTTTTGAATAAGCACATCCCTTATCTATTCTTTTCACAAATAAAAGTTTGTCCCATCAAACTTTTTGATGCTGAAAAACTCCTTTTCAGACATGGAAGAGGATGCCATGAAGCAAATAAAGCAAAATCCCAAATGCTAGTGCCTGCAAGAGAGAATCACACCAAATACCAGGTGCGCCCAAATGTCTATGCCACAATAGAGTGAAATATCACCAAAACTCAAAGCTCAAAGTATCAAAAGATACAGCTGACTCATGTGCATGTACTATGCATCCATATGAGCAAATCTGGCCCAAAAGAAAATGCCAACTGCAATGGCAATCCAAAATGCCAATAAGTGCCAAATGGCTCAAGCATAAACACCATCCATGATCCATGTGCAAAGCGTCTATTAAAAATAGCATCCCACAAGGCAATATGGGCCTATCAGCACATCCAATAAGGATTGCAATGTATCTAAATGGCCTATAAATCATCCATTGCAACCCAATGCACACCACAAATGAGCAACATGGCTCAAACTGCAACTAGAGTGATCTGCATAAGGTATGCTCAAGAAATCATGGTCCCACGGCAATGACCGCTATTGAAAATAGAACCTGAGATGCCTCAAAACATGGGCGCCATTACATAATCGGACTCAGCAAGACAATCTGCAAATATCTCTTGCCTACTGTAACTCCAAAATCCCAAGTGATGAGTGAGAAATGGGAGTCAACACTTATCCACTGCCATGTGGCATAAATCTAAGGTTTTAAAACCTTAGAATGAAAAATGCATAGCAGAGAGACGAAATCAAATACACAGAGATATATAACTCTAAAAATACTTCACTGAATCATGCAAGAACTAATAGGTAGGGGTTTTTAGGCGTCCAAAACGCAATGGGACAGATGGTTTTTGAAACCGTGGTCCCAATCACTGGGTCTAATACACGGACTCAAACACATTTTTGGAAACTGATCTATTTGTAAACTCCACCAGAGTGTGAATGATGAGCAACATAGAAGTTTTAGGACCTCTTGAGTCCACCAGAACTAACAAATCTGCAAATGGTTGCTTCAAACTTGAGTTCCAACACTCGAGTAGAAAAACGTTGAAACTAACACAGTGAATCAGAAATTCAACGAAATGATCCCATATTCAAGAATGAAGGTGTTTCCAAGCTCCTGAAGTGAAATGGACACCAAAAGTAGGCAATGGTTGCCTCTACAAGTCAATACGGAGTCTCTGTCATCAAACAAAACAAGGAAAAGCTTAAAAAATGACTTTTTCTTTGAAAACACTTAACAAGCTCTCAAAACCACTTCGCAAAACCAAAGTGACTTTTCCAAAGGTTCCTTCAAGGTCTCTGTGCACACGGATGCAAGTAAAATCGATCACAAAGCTTCCCACAAAGCTTCTTCTTCCTCCCACAGAGCTGTTAAGCTTCCAAGCATTCACGCATGCTCAGCTAGATCACTCAGGCTCTGATACTAGTTGAGAGTGCTCTCAACAGAAGCAGAATGGAAGAGGGAGAGAGAGAAACAGAGAGCCACACAATTTTTTGGTGGGTGCAGGACACCCTAATCTTCTTTTTCATTCATTTATATATGTGTTTGAGTATTGTACATAATTGGGGTAAAGGCACAGTGACCTTTAACCCCCATAATGGTTGCCTCTACAAGTCAATATGGAGTCTTTGTCGTTGAATGGAACAGAGAAAAGATTTTAAAAAATGACCTTTTCTTTGAAAACACTTAATAGGCTCTCAAAACCACTTTGCAAAACCAAAGTGACTTTTCCAAAGTTTCCTTCAAGGTTTCTGCATACTCGGATGCAAGTAAAATCATACACAAAGCTTCCCACAGAGCTTCTCCTTTCTCCCATAGAGCTACTAAGCTTCTAGGCATTCACGCACGCTCAGCTAGATCACCCGGGCTCTGATACCAGTTGAGAGTGGTCTCAATAGAAGCAGAACGGAAGAGGGAGAGAGAGAAACAGAGAGCCACACAAGTTTTTGGTGGGTGGAGAACACCCTAATCTTCTTTTTCATTCATTTATATATGTGTTTGAGTATGGTACATAACCGGGGTAAAGGCACAGTGACCTTTAACCCCCACAAAATGTGCATGTAAGTGAGCAAGGTCCTATCCATTACACTTGGGGATTGTGGGTTCTGAAGACCACGCGTGCCTCACGGTAAACACTATGTGTTCTCGATTTGTCCTCCCATCATTGCCCCATACATGAAGGCTACCCCCCAAAGCTTGTCTAAGGTGTTAAGAAAGACAATGGGTAAAGTAGGCCGTGTGGATGTTAGATAACCCTAGCGTTATCACTCCCTTACGACATGTCAATACTTGATATGAGAACTCACACATAGAAACTTGGACAATATGTACATAGTCTCTATGTGAATGGACCATGGTTTGTACAAAATTGTGGCCCCTTTGTCCATTTGGAATACATAAGTCATGGAGAAGTCGTACTATCAAGCCAAGGCATCCTACTTCAAGAACTCAAGGTATGGTGGTAGTGTCACTCATATCAATGCATTGCACGAGATGTTTGATTGGTTTTATAAATGTTTACTAGAGGTAGGACTCTGAGGTCTGAAAAGGAAAAGTCATCAAACTTGCAAATTTGTATCAAATAATAGTAGGCATTGTGTTTGGAACGCATCCACAAGGAGTCAAGGAGTCATACGTTGGTTGTAAAGTAGAGTTAGACAAGGGAGCAGATGGGTCCAAATATTGGTGTAATCCTATGCTGCTCCACAATTAATAAAGAGCATGTTTCGACCACAATTTGAGTACTCACACATGGAGCTATGTCTCGAGGTTGGGATGCAAGGTGGGGAGGCAGGCAGTGTGGGGGTGGGGTGCGGAGGGGGGGCGCGGGAGGGGGAGTGGGCTTTGGAAGTGCGGGGTGGGGAACCCTAAATAAAAAATACTATATAACATGTTTTGAAGCACTAACTCTCGTATTTCAATGGCAAGAGTGAAGAACACCGCCAAGCCTACAAGACGTCACATAAGGCCTTCCTCACAGCCTTCTTTCTTCTCCTCCTTCAACCCCACAACCTCCTCTTGCTCCATGGCCTCAAAAAACCTGAATCCCTCCAGTCACACCTCCAATTACACCTCCCATGAGCCCTCCCCTAGCTCCCATGAGCCCTCCCCAAACTCCTATGAGCCTGCTCATAGGCGAGCCCAACCCTGATTGCCATGAGCCCTCCCCTAAGTCCCATCAAGTGTCCACTCAACCCTCTTCTACCCTCACCTCCCCTCCCCATGACAAGGCCCCTAATTATAAGAAGTTCCCTTCTCCTAAAAAATCCCCTCTTCATGACAAGTTCCCTCCCCATGAGAAGTCCCCTCCCTGTGACAAGCCCCCTCCCCATGAGAAGTCCCCTGGCTCTGCTGATAAAACTCACCCCCATTTGCCCAAACTGAAGATTAGAGAGTGTTTGGAAATCTTGAGGACATTGAGAACCTTGATGGGTCACTGCCCACAAAGAAAATGGCAAAGAATTCAACAATAATTCCTCTTCCTCTGATACAAGAAAGCATGGACATTGTTCCTGCTGAAGTGGTCCCCCAAAAGAAGGTGAAGATCATATTCAAGAAAACACCAGCAAGGCCCAAACTGGTATGGCAATGGAAGGAGGATGAAGAGGAAGAACAAGTAAGAGCAGAGTGACAAACTAAGTTTAGAGTAGAGCAGAAGCCATGGAGCCACATGCGGGTCCCTGTACCACCTCCATCGAGAGTAAGGAAGCCATATAAAGCAAAACCAAGAGTAATAGCCTTGCAAGAAATCAAGAAGCTATAGAAAAGCACCAAAAATGTCATCGCACATGTCCTTTCTAGTGCATTGTGCATGAAACTGCACAAAAATACATACAAGATGTGTGTTTCAATACAGATGCTTTGGCGGCACTTCAAGAGGGAGCAGAGGTGGTTATAATAGAACTCTTCGAAGACAAAAATTTGTGTGCTATCCATGCAAAGCGCATCACAGTGATGGACAAGGACATGGCTCTCGTAAAGCAGCTACGAATGGAACCTAGCCTAAGCTTTAGTTTAGACTTTTGTAGAAGAATCCATCTTTGTATCTATTTCCCATAGGGCCAAATCTTTTGTATATGTTGCCCACATTGCAAAGTCTTATAATCCAAAACACTTTCATTTTTTGAAACATCTCAGTGTTGTGTTCTTTTTCTATGCTTTAAAACACTTTTATTTTTTGAAACGTCTCAGTGTTGTGTTCTTTTTCTATGCTTTCAATGTTGATATGGTTTATTTCAATATTTTGTTAAAAATACATTTTGAAACGATAATCACTAGTTTCATTATGATCAAGTCATTTCAGCAAATCCAAGCTGAATTTCACCATGTCAGAGAAGGGAAATGTGTCCAAAATGATAACGAAAATGACAGAGGAGAGAGAGAGGAGTGCACACAAGATTACTAACTGTACACTAACTTGTATTCCATAGAAAATAGGAATATACGTGTACCCCTTACGATTAGGGTTAGGTTTGTCCCATAACCCTATGGTGCAATTTACACCATTCTTAGCACCGCCTCTTGAATTGCACTGCATAAGAAGAGGGTGCTTTATAAAACACAATTTTTTGATTTTCTGAATGTTGCACGATGGCAACATAAATAAAGATAAGAAAAGATTCACAAGAGTGTAAAAAAGAGCATAGCATTAAAAAATATTTACAAAGGTGTACAGCTTAACCTTCACCTCCCCCTCTTAAGTTGCAATTGGCGAAGACCAAGCTGATGTCAAAAGTGTGCAAACTTATCAAGGGAAAGTGGCTTGGTGAAGATATATGTGACCTGTTCTTGTGTCGAACAATGTACCAAGTTGATTTCTTCACTAAGAACTTTCTCACGAATGAAGTGATAATGCACTTCAATGTGTTTTGTTCTAGCATGAAACACTAGGTTCTTTGCTAGTTGAATGCTACTCATATTATCTGAATTGAGCATAGTAGGGTCTCTACAAACTATCTCAATCTCTGAAAGAAGCCTTTTGAACCATATTGCTTCACATGCTACACTGGTGGATCCTCTATACTCTACTTCGGTGGAACAATGCCACTGTTGGTTGCTTCTTGTTTTTCCATGACAAAGATGTGGAGTGACCAAAGCAGTATCCACAAGTGGATCTTTTGTCATTTACACTTCCTACCCAACCAGCATTTGTGTATCCATGGAAGTGTAAGTTGGATGACTTGGCAAGTTGGCATAATCTAGTCCATGATCCCATGTACCATGAAGGTATCTAAGTACTCTTTTTGCTGCATGGAGGTGAGTCTTCTTGGGATTCTCCATGAACTGAACTGAGCACACCATTTGCATATGAGATGTCTGGCCTAGTGATAGTCAAGTAGATCAAGGTGCCAATGAGCTGTTTGTATTGTAGAGGATCTGAAGTTGGAGAAGTGGTGTCAAGTGGTGACAACTTGATATTGCATTCCATAGGAGTAGGGAGTGGCTTGCAGTCATGTAGCTGAAACTGCTTAAGTACCTTCTGAGTGTACTTGCCTTGAGAAAGTGTAATCCCTGCATCATTTCTCCATATTTCTAGCCCAAGAAAATCATGGAGCTCTCCCATATCCTTCATGTCAAACTCTGAGGTAAGTTGACTCTTTGCTTCTGAGATGAGATGTCCATTGGAACTAGTGGTCATCAACATAAAACACTACAACAAGGATGCCTTTTGTAGTCTTTTTGATGTAGAGAGATGGATTTGAATTTGATGGTTGAAAACCAAATGTCAAAAAGTGACAATGAATCATTGCGTGCATTCCATGTATGAGGGGTCTATTTCATGTACTCTTTGCATATTGCCACTCAGGGACTTGCATTACATCTTTGAAGGAGGTCGGCTCATCAAATTCCATCACTTTGGCCATGAATGCATAATTGCTCTTGTAGGTCCACCTCCCAAGTGATTTTGATCATGAGCAGATCTTTTATTGGAAGTGGAACTCTCAGGGATCTCAGTGATGACTGTGGTAGTTGATGTATCCACTATATCAAGAACCTTTTCTGTGTCTTTACTCTGAGTGGTCACTAAGGGCTGCATAATATCTGACTCTGCAGGCAAAGAAATATGATGCATCACAGGCACTATTGGCTGAGGTGGAGTAGAACTGTACTCGAATTGTCAAAATATGATGAAGCCTCATCAATGACAACATCCCTAGATATAATCAACTTTGCATTGTTGCTTACCATGGGAGTCAAGGATGGAGTTCCCTTGATATATTGTCAAGATACCTCGGCATGTGAGTCATCATGGTCAAGACTACACAAGATCTTATTGCAATGCTAAAGCAAGATACCAACTTAACAGTATAGTGGCACCCTTTTGCATAAGGTTTAGTAGTAAGTGACACTCCCTATGTGGACAACTAGTCACATTATGGTGCCATGATGATGGGATCTAGTGCATGGGGTGGACTCCATTTCATGGAAATATTTCGCAACACATAGGATTGTCCAAGTCCTTACGATTTGATGATTATTTATCGGATCACTCTCTGCCTGCTAGCATGCCTCACGAGATTGGGATGCTCTACATGTCCACTAGGTTTTGGTACCCAACACAAAAGGGGATTTGATTTCTAGTTACTTTCATACTGGCTTTAGGAGCCTTGGTGCATCTAGGCAATAATGTGAAGACTTACAAGTAAAGAATGAGATTACTTAAGTTAAACATGTGAGCAAGTTACCAATAATCTTTGAGCATTATCTATGCCCTAATCACTCACATGCACATTAGATAGGATACTACGACCTGTGACCATTGGTCTTAGTTCAAGTAGATTCCATGAGTCTAGCTCAAGTTAAGACCTTAGCAAGTCTAGGGTATGATGAAATGTTCTCGTGCTAATTGTGAATTAGATGTTCTAAGTCGAATTGTGCATTAATTATGTGCACAGGTAGAGGGGTCATGGGTTTTGAGCCAAGAAATTCACAAGTTAGCAGCAGGCCAAATTGTGATCTACTAGGAGCATGCCTAGATTGATTGTAATTTGATCCAGCATCCTATTTTTATGTTTTGGTCACATGCATGCATTATAAAGTATTGTGATTTGATAGATTCCTCTTTCTATTGACATTTTTCATGACCCGCACAGTTTTCTACTCATAAGTTAACGATTTCATGTCAAAAAAAATTCTGATAATCCTTGCATTGATAATTACAGAAGCTGAGAAGTTGCTATCAGAGATGGGATTCCATGGAGGACATGTCAAACTTAAGGAGGATAAGAAAATGTCTAGGACAACACAGAATCTTCCTGCAAAAGTGTCCATGGATGGAAGGAAGGCAAGGAGATTCCTATCGAACCACAATCTCGACAAAGACAAACATACATTGTCTCAAAGTAGTTTGGGTTGGGAATACTGGAAAGCATTGTGTGAATGCACGACCAATAAGGCTTCTCATTCTCAAGTAGCAACTTTGAGAGATAAAGTATGAACAAAGGTAGATGCATTGATAAAATTGCTTCGCCAAGTTCAAATCGATGAGATGTATTATGAAAGGTTCAGGATGGTTGTGAAAGAGTTTATGCAATTAATGAGTGAAAGCATGGGGGGAGTCACACATTACGCATTACATGGTAATCTTGGTACCATCGTAATATTTAGCAGTTGCTTTATAAACAGTTTTTGTTGCTGAAATGATTCTCATCATGTTTGCAGCATATTCTCTATGCACACGGACCATGGTTTGTACAAAATTGGGGTCCTTTGTCCATTTGGAATACACAAGGCATGGAGAAGTCATCTTGAGTTTTAACTCCATTTGCATTATTCTTGATTGACTATGAGATTGACACTATGGATATTCACTTGTCGAAATTGGATTCCTAACTCTTCTAATGTGGGAAGTGATTGTGACACTGTCTTTGTGGTAGGAGCATGAAAGAAGCATGAGGAATTTTCATTGAGTTTTGGGCATCTAACAATGATTCTAGAGTTATCACAAAGTTTTGGCAAGACAAAGGTCATCTTTTAATGTTGTTCTATTTATGGAAGCATTGTTATTCCTTCCCACAACTATAAAGGGGTAGTTTTTATTTATATATTTGCCTAAGATTACTGAGGTCTCATCCTAACTTCTTGAATATTTTTGTATCAAGATTCAGCCTTATTGAAATATGGAGATGATCATTTTGAAGGATGAGCTCGGATATAAGGGACACACTTGCAATTGAAAATGCTACCTACATTCCTCACTCTCAATTGGGATAGGCCAGTGGGCAAAGAGGCTTTCCAAAAACTATGCGAAAGATGAATGAGGATGAGAGAAATGTGTTTTGTCTCTCAATAGATGTAGGCCTCCTATGGATCATCAAACTAGATGCAATAATGATCTATGACTACGCAATGGGAAGTCCCCCTCTTTGGGTCATAGCTAGACTACTGCCCTTACTACAACAGGCAGCAGCATCATCATCATCATCATCTAGGGGAATTACTTCCAAGTCAAATCCAATCTTGAAGTTGGCAATACCTTTCACAATAGAAACAAGCTTGTCCGATGAAAATGTGGTCTGCCTTACATCCAACCTCCACTATCTCACAACTCTCTTCGTTGATCTAGATTAGGTATCGTACTCCTTACCTTTCATGAAATCCAAGCTAACCAATATTCCTTGCCATGCCTCTTTGCTCATGCCTCTGGCCACCTACATCTAACCCAAGAAACTCTACAATATTATCCCCTCATGCCAAACTTTGTTCCACCTCTTGATAATCCTTCCTTATAGGACTATCAAGCAACTTAAGCCATTTGCCCTTCTCTTCCCCCACTTCCCCATATCAACCCAGCTTGCCTCTTCTCTACTTTTGATATTGCTTCTACCTCTTACCTACCACCCGTAACTTCATCCCCACCTTTAAGACCACATATTCCTTAGACACCCATTGACTTTCCAATGGAAGACGTAGAAGATGACTCAAATTATCGGCTTCATGATCTGGATAATCCAAATAGAATGCTTGCACGAGAGTTGGATACTGATATTGAGTACACAGATAGAATTCTAATGCACAGCAATCCAATTGGAGACTTTTGGAAGTAATACCTTAACAATACCTCAACAACTAGTAAAGAGGAGGATGGAACATCATAGGGATGTCCATCAACATACGCTAAGAGCAAATCACTTAAGCCATCCAAAACAAACTGGAGCCACAACCTGCATGGAGGAGAGCCAAGCTACTCCAAGAAAGATAACTAATTGAGTATCTCAAAGCACCATCTTCCTAGATGCATCCCATCGTTATAGGTGGGAGGCTAGTAAACATAATCCAAACAAGGAAGATGCACCTCCAAACTGGCCCATAATTCATAAATACTCCATGATGGAATGGACAATACTGGAAACACTCATAAAATCCTTGGACATATATGCATCACAAATGCAAGGTAGCCATGATAAAGCACTCAAGGATCGTGCCAAATATAGGACAACGTTAGCAATAATCTTGGAAGTGTCCCTCACAATTAATCAACATCTTCCCATGCTCAGTTCAATCCAAGTGAAAAGATGAATGCTCAAAGTACTAGTCACCTCTTACAATGTGCCATATCACTTGAAGGGCGATACATTTGTCTATTTGAAGAAATGGTTGGTACTACCTTCATAGAGACTTTGTAATAACACTATGGATTTCAAGAACTATAAGAAAAGAATTGCCTACAATGAAATTCATTGTCGTCACCGACACCAATGTTACCACAACTGCTTGGTAATGCATACCATCTCACAGTGTTGACTACATAATCAAACATAACCCGAGGACGAGTAATCAAATTGGTCTAGAGGAGTTGTTAACTCTATGGTAGCAAGGATCAAAAGTACAGTCAAGAGCAATCAATATAAGATCATTGTGTGTGTGGAGTAGCTTGTAGTATCTTGAGCTTGAAAGATGGTTTGATGAATCTAGTAGAATGGGGTAACCAAAAGATCTTATAGTAGTTGCAAAATCAAAATCTAGAGAGAGAAAGACTAAAATCCTACACTTTTTGAGGTCCCCTACAAAAAGCATAGAGACCCCAAGAGGTGCCCTACAAAAAGTGTAGAGACTCCTACCTAAGAGGTCTCCTACAAAAGAGGTCCCACCCGGAAGTCCCCTACAAATTGTGAAGAGACCCCAAGAGGTCCCCTACAAGCTGTGTAGAGACTAAAATGTATTGGAAAACGCTTTGGTTTATGATTATCTCGAATAGATAAATAAAAACTATGGAAAAGGAGATTCTCGAAACTAGCAATTTATACAAAGACCGAGGGGCTGTTGCTTGGAGCATTACAAGATTATACAAGAAGAAAACTTGGCAAAGGTGAGAGAAAGTCCAAACTTTAATATAGGAATTTCTCACTAGAAACCCACACACTGTTATGTAGTGAACAAAGTAATCAATTTTCCAAGTTACCAGTGGAATAGCTTGTTTGCCCCCCATACACATAACATGAAATCTATTTCTCCAATACACTTGAGGAAGGGTTTTTTCCTTTGTGTTTTATAGATTTACTACAGAAAGCACATTGCCTTTACATGCACACTTTGTGTGGTTATATAGTTGTGTGTGTGCATGCGCATCCGTGTGCTCAAAATAATAAAGCATATAAACACTTTTCTCTTTTTTAATTACCCTTAATTTGTGATTTGGTAACCTAATTTTGGTGCTTTTATTATGCATGTTCTTGAGCTTGAGGGAGAGATTGGACATCAAAGGAGATTCGACACAAATGACAAATGACAAGTCCATTATGACCCAATATCCCCCATAATACTAAATTCAAAGATCCAATTTATAACACAAATGACAAGTCCGTTAGGACTCAATATACCTCATAATACTAAATTCGAAGATCCAATTTAATAAGCTCATTTGGTTAACGTGGGTGTGAGGCAAACTATCGTTTACGTAATAATTCACGTACACATTTTAAAACTATAAAGCACTCTCCATGAGGGAGGGAAAGCTATGAGCTTCAAACGTAAAAATTGCTGCCTACGCATATTAGTTCCTTTTATACATGCGATTATTCTATCCTCAACGAGACCAGCAATTTTATGCACGACTCAGTTCGGAGATCTAGAGCTCCCGTTGATAGATTTCATGCTCTTCATTGTCGGAGTAAGAGCTCCAGGTCTCAGTCTTATGGCTTCTTAAATATTCTTCTCAAGCATAGTTATTCCATATATAATACTCTATTCTATATCATCTTTCAATCAAATTGTTGTATCTGGTAAAGTGCATGGGATGCTCTGAATAATGCTGTTAGCTGGCTCCGTGATTCAGGCTAGCTTTGCTGAGAAGTATGCAAGGCAGCAGTTCTGTTCCGTGTGGGGTAAACATCAAAGGAATCCCGCACAGTGCCGCAATGAAAGGTATGTGCGAAAAATTATGTGGTAGCTATTGCTTAGTAGCGTCAAAGGATACTCTGATTCAAATGCTTGCTATGCAGGAGAAAGAGAAGCATACTGTATTTCTGTGAGAAGAATTTCAGGCCTTCAGTCAAACTTTTGCCCAAGCTTCGAAGGGTTGAGATGTTGCGGTAATCTTTTCCAAGCACGCGTTAGAAATGACTGCAAACAGTCGCATCATTTTTTCACGGCTCATGCAGAACATTCTTCAGGCGTTTCTCAAGTTTCAACAGAAGAAAATAATGCACCACGCGGGAAACAAGGGCCATCACAAGACGATTCCCTTAGGATTTTCCTAGAAGAGGGGCAGGGGGGTATGGATTTTGCAAGTCAAGTGTTACGGGATAATCCAAGTCAAGTGGAACCTAAGTATTTGATTGGAGATAAGCTTTACACGTTGAGGGAGAAGGACCTCTTGAGAGCGCCTTTCTGGAAGAAGGTTTTGTCTGCACTGGACCCACAAAAGCGTATTGGATTGGTAAGCAACAGGGAAAAGAAATCACGTAGACAGTCGATTGAAATCAGAGGGGAACAAGAAGAAGCAGGGAGTTTTGATAGCAACGATAAACCCAAAGATCCAGTCAAGTCTGTGTACTTGTCAGATCTTCTTCGAGAATACAAAGGTGAATTATATGTACCTGAGGAGGCTTTTAAGAAACCTTCCTCTGAATTGGATAATTTCAACAGCAGTCTACTCACTCTGCCAAGAATTACATTTGAGGATTTTTTGAAGGCTGTGAAAGCAAAGCAGGTTCGTCGATTGACTTCTCGAGGTGTTTTAGACTCAAGCAAGTACTCTTATCATGATTTCATTGTAGACCTAAAAAGCATTCCAGGAGATGAGAGTCTACACACAAGAAAATGGTACCTTCTCCTCATCTCTTTTATCGATGCTTCTCATGTGTTCTCTCCGTTCACAGACATGAAATAAAGGAGTCAGAAATTTACCTTAAGGCACTTCTTACTGCATGTGATCAGGGCTATGCATTTGACAGAAAAGGAAGCACAGATTGCTCTTAAAGAATATTCGGGACCACAGGTGGAGATAGAGACACAGTACACGGTGAGTCTGCCTTCATGTGTTTTTGTTGTGGCTTGCATCATACTAAACATTGTGTCAAGGAATGCCAATACAATTCCTGGTAAATTTTTTTCTCGAAATGTTATGCAGAGAATCATTTTTTTGTGTGATTCTAGGAATTCTGCTTTGATTAAGCCATACACAGGATGCTGTTTCTGGTTTGCACATTGAAATAACATTGCCCTGCTAGCTTTTTAATTCCAAACCATGCCATTAGTTGCTTTGACTGTTGAATGAGTGGCTACTGTACATTACAGTTCTACCTTTCTTGTTGAAAAGTAATGTCTTTGGGAGTTAGAAAGTAACATTACCTATGATGCACATTGGACCTTTCGTTATGTTCAGATTTCGTTTCTGTTGATAAGAGTTGCACCTTCTCATTTCCACGTTTCTTTGAATTTTTCAAGAACTGCAAGTCGAATGAGTCAGTCACTGAAGCATAAACCTCAGGTTAGTGCTCCTTGTTAGTATCTCTGTCCCTAGTCTAACAATATCTTTTTTTTTTTTTTCATGAAAAAGACTTCTATTAAGTAAGAGAAAAAACCCGCGAGAGCAAGCTCAAAGCGGAATACAGCATGAAATCATGAGGATAAATAAAAAACCCCCTCAGAGTGAGGTGGAAAACAACCAAGGCTGAGGCTGAAAGTGCCACCTCAACCCTGTAGAAGTTTCAGAGAAGAAAGGAGAATCCTTCCATTCCCTGAAGAAAGAAGCCCTCCTAGCTGAGGCTGCACGGGAGTCCCCTTGCATACCCGTCCATACGGCCATCAAAGTATGTACGATGTCTGTCCAGATACTAGCCAATGTGTGCGAGGGATGAACCTGAGTACCCTCCAAAGCCTCTGTGCATCTGGCTCTCCAGATATGCCAGGATGCTATGCTCGCTAGAATCTCCCAAGAAGTATCCACAGAGGCATGTACAGCTGTAAAAGGAAGGCTTACAATCGCTCCATGAGATCCATCTGCATGTAGTGTTCTAGCCCTCTAGAATTGTACAATACACACTAGAGGAGGTAGAACAAACACCAACATCAAGGTCATGGATATAGCATCTAATCGACTTAGTAGGGGTGCATTAGAGAAGTAGAGTAGGTGGAGATAGAGGTAGCGAAAGCATGATTCTCATAGGCACCGATAACAATAGTAGCCTTAAGCCTATGTGGAGAGATATAAACCATCTTTTAGCATAAAGGATGTTGGTTCATACAAAGTTTTGGGCTCCCCCATTACCATTGAGATCCTCAATAGAGGTGCACCACAAAAGGAGAGAGCAGTGGATTAGGGCAACATTCTATGGCATTAGATCTAGCATGAAGGGATAGCACCCTGTTATCCATATAGAGTGGTTTTGAGTGCACTATTTTATGGCACACAATTGCTCTATGACAGTCATCTGTAGGTTGTGTTCTAGGCCTTCAAAAGCATACAACAAATTGCAGAGGAGATGGAGCAAATAACAGTAGTAAGGCAATAGATATAGCATTTTCTCTAGCTAGTAGCTCGAGTACATTAGAGAACAGGGAAGGTGGAGAGGGAGGCAATAGTAGGGTGTATCAGAGGGTGGAGAGCTCATCCAATGAGCAAACCATCCTGTGGTTGAAGGGCACTGGTTGGTACAAATCTTTGATCTCCCCCATTTCTATTGAAGTCCCAATAAAGGTGTACCACAAAAGGACAGAGAAGTGGATTAACATTGTATGGCCTAGGATTTAGCACTAGTTGATACTTGCTATCCACATAGTGTGGTAGAAAGGATGTTTGGGCTCCCCCATTGCCATTGAAGTTCCCAATAGAGGCACACCATAGAAAGATAGAGTAGTGGATTAGGGCAACATTGTGCGACATCATATCTAGAATGAGTAGATTGTTGATATATTGAGCTCCACTCATGATATGCCAAGGTGACCGTTGTGCATTTATGTCACCAACTTGTTAGCTGCAGATGCGATTGGTACACCGCCCATGAATAATAGTTGGATGACAGCTATCTTTATGTACTCTAGTTAGTGGCTCAGTTAGTATGCCACCTTAGCTGAGTTTGATTTGAGACCCACATATAGGGTCCACCTATTCTTTTGTAATAAGAGTTCTTTTGGCTTTCACAACTAAGCAGAGGAAAACTATTTTCAGCCTCCACCTTTGTGTATATTCCCCCATTGTGTATGTGAGAAAGCTGCAAGTGAGACTCCTTCCTTCTCTCCCACTAAGAGTAGAGAAAAAGTGTTTATTGACTCTACCACCCATCTGAATCCAGAAGGACTCTCGTGCATGAAAGGCATACTCTGCTCTCTGATCAAGCCTCTGATCAAGCATCTCTGATCAAGCAATAATTGCAGATGAGCCCTTGCTGCAGCAAGGCGCTCCTGAATCCAAGCATCTGAAGGCCGTTTCTGCTCTTCCCTCTACAAAGCTGCCAACTGCTGGCGAACACCAATCTCACGTCTGAGAATATCTCATCACCTGGTACAAGCAACTGAGCGGTAGAAGTCGCTAATACCAAAAAGGGCAGCGGCTACATGTGATGGATATGGCTGCCCACCCTGGACATGAGCAACCCATGTCTGCAGGGCTGCCTTTGTAAGGTCCTTCTCTGTGTAAAAGGCATCTGGAATCCTGATGTTGGCAGACCGGCCTCTCAAGTGAGGCTCTGAGATAGCCAGCACAACAGGGAAGTGGTCTGAAGTGGAAACCCCAGCAGCAATGCATACCGATCCACCTCTGTCGAGTGCCCAGTCATCTACATAGAATCTGTCAATGCGTGCATGAATAGGCATCTGTTGCCTCCTGTTCGACCAAGAGAACAGGAGGGACTGTGGCTGAATAAGAAAGGCATCATCACACCAAGTATCTCTGCCACAGAAGTGAAAAAGGAAGGCATCCCAAGCTGCTCTCTCCAAAGAGTGAAGTTCGCCTTCTCTACCTCCTTTTTTGTCTGACGGTAACTTGACCATGTTAAAGTCACCTCCAATCACCCATGAATCCACAATGGGGGCCCAGGAGAGCAAAGTCTTCCACATAAGGACACGTTCCCCTCTAATGTTGGAGGCATACAGGTTAAGGAAACCAACCTTACGCCCTCCAATCAAAAGAATAATCCACTGAGCTCTAGAGGGAATAATGACTCCGTGCCCAACAACTAAGGGGAGAACCGACTGCGAAACTGAAATAGAAGTGCCCTCCCTGGTGCCCAAGGCAGGCGCCCAAAAAGTATGGCCAGAAAGCAACTTGCCTGACTTGGCACAATCTCTAGAATCCAGCTTGTGCTCTTGAATAAATAATATATCAATGGAACCCCCAGTAATACCTGGATGAAGCTGATCTCGGATCAGCTGTCTACGGCGGCGATGTGGGACGCCACCTAGGCCCTGTATGTTCCAACTAATAATCCTCATCGACGGGAGGATGTAGAGTGGAACACCTTACCCGACCTAGTGGCGGAAACAAACCCCTCAACAGGGGAAGACCTCTTGCTCGAGGAGGGAGGGATGGAACCAAGTGGTGGAAACTCAACAGGGGAAAGAACCCTGGCACCTGAAGAAGAAGTCCTGTCAACAGGAAACCCAATCATTGGCTCCCCAAAAGTAGCGGGCACAAACTCCTCCTCTGGGAAATTTGAACCCTCTGCCAGGGCTGAAAACGAGTTCCTGTGGAGCAAGCCAGACACCGGAGTGCGAAGGATCCCTTGTAAGGGAAGAGGATCAATAGTGTAAGCTATCCCCTTCCCCCTATCCAAGGGAGGAAGTGAGGAATGCTCTCTATCCTGTGTTTGCCCAGCCGCGGAGACCTCTCTTGCCTCAAGAAGAGCATCTGGCACCACTGGATCTAGGGAAGAAGCTGCAACCGGGGAGGAGGTCGAAGCTTCAGCTTCTCGGACTGTGCATGGTGAGACTGGAGGGATAGCTCGAGGTGAAGCAGAGTCCACTAAAGTACCCTCGTGAACTGAAGGAGGGATTTGCACACGTACCGGAACCCACTGGAGAGCGTCGCGTGTTCGTGAGGTAGGTGGGGGTTGAGGAGCAGGTGAAGGATCTGTACCACCCCCCTGTCGAGGCCGAGGAGCAGGTGCTGGACCTGTACTACCACCAATCTGAGGAGGACCGCCATACGAAGGTCGAGGAGCAGGTGCTGGACCTGTACCACCCCTCTGTCGAGGCCGAGGAGCAAGTGCTGGACCTATACCACCCCCCTGTCCCCCCTGTCGAGGCCATGGGGCGGTAGCTGTACCAGAGGGCCTCTTGGGCCTTTTCTTCTTCCTGGGGCAATCCCTGGCAAAGTGTCCAGAGGTCCTGCAAATCCTGCACTGGTCCTGTCTGCGTGAAATCTCTACTCTCTGGTGAAAAAAGGAACCATCCGGGCGCTGGATCATAACATGATTCATCTTGAGGTTAGGATCCTTGCAAAGGACCCTAACTCTAGGAACCCCATCAGCCTTGGTTGCCTCTGCAGCAGTCAATGGCAACCCAGGGAGGGGTGGGATCTCAGCAACTGCGCCAAAATGCTCCCCAATAACAGAAAGAAGTCGATGGTAAACCTGGGGAAGCCCGGGGAATCTGATGAAGAGTGAGAAGATTTTCTTATCTGCCTCCACTGGGTCGAAACCAATATGAAAGGCTTCAAAGAAGATCTTCCTGTGTCCCAGGTGTAAAAACTCAGCCTTGAGCACAGTGCTCGCAGCCTCTGGAGTGTCAAAAACAACCTGGAAAAGAGTGTCAAAAACAACCTGGAAAAAACATCGTCCCAGAAGACGGACATCTAACAATCGTGGAGTGAGGTCTGGGGGGAGAGCCGCAAGCATCCAGTCTCTGGCTTGGGATTTGGAGGGGTGAGACCCGAAGATGCGTGCTAGCAACGTGGTAGAGCATCTACATCGTTCTTGAGCTGCTGCAACTCGTCTTTAGAAAAGGTAATAGTTTTCGTGGCCGGTGGAGGTGGAGTAGGATTGGCTGACGGAGTATCCATCGCCAATCGAGGTGAGGAGGCCGACTCTAACAAATTAAAGGCTCCTTCCGCTCCAAAAAAAGCTGCGGGAGAAAAGGGGGACAGAAAAAAGGAAAAGGAGGCGAGGAGGGAGCAGGGGGAAGGGGAGAGAAGGGGAGGGGTGAAGGGGAGAGGCTGAGAGGCTGAAGGGGAAAGGGGCAGGCTGAGAGGGAGGGAGGGGGCAGGCTAGGAATAGGAAAGGGAGAGGAAGGAGAAGCTGGAAGGGGGCGGGCTGGGAGGAGGAGGGCTGAGAGGGAGAGGAGAGGAAGGAGAGGGAGAGGTAGAGGAAGGAGAGGGAGAGGAAGGAGAGGGAGGGGCAGGGAGGGGGCGAGGCAGGCTGAGAGGGGGAGGAGAGGAAGCGGGGAGGGAAGGGAAGGGGGAGGAGAGGGAGAGGAGGGGGCGGGCTGAGAGGCAGAGAGGGGGCTGAGAGGCAGGGAGGGGGCGGGGGAGCAAGCAGGGAGGGGGTGGAGAGGCAGGGAGGGGGCGGGGGAGCAGGGGGCAGGCTGAGAGGCAGGGAGGGGGCGGGGGAGCAGCAGGCAGGGAGGGGGCGGGGGAGCAGGGGGGCAGGCTGAGAGGCAGGGAGGGGGCGGAGAGGCAGAGAGGGGGCGGGGGAGTAGGCAGGGAGGGGGCGAGGGAGCAGGCAGGGGGAGGGGGCGGGGGAGCAGGCTGAGAGGGGGAGCAGGCTGAAAGGAGAGGAAGCAGGAAGGGGCGGGCTGAAGGGGAGGAGGGGAAGGGAGGGAGCGGCTGAGGGAGAGGGAGGGGCTGAGGGCAAGGGAGAGAGGGAGGGACGGGCTGAGGGAGAGGGTGCAGCAAGGGAACGGGGAGGAGCAGCAGCTCAGGATCGTCTGCAGTCTAACAATATCTCATTCCCACGTTTCTTTGAAATGCAAATAACAATAGCTCCTAGATTTACAAGCGCTGCAAGTCTAATGAGTCACTCACGGAAGCATAAACCTCAGGTTAGTGCTCCTTGTCAGTATCTCTGTCCCTATTCAAGTCCCCCAAATTTGGTTGATTGTCTTTCTAGTGTGTTAAATACTTACTCTGAGTGATGTTGTTCAAGGGACAACGGCAGAAAAAAGTAGCCAACCTTGGGTATATGAATATGGAAATGATTTGAATTACACAGGAAAACCACAAACCAACCTTATACAATTTCTTTGAAGTGGTCCCCCTATACAGAAGCTGGTGGATTCTTGATGCTTTTTAGCCCATCAAAGGGAGGAGAAAAAGAGGAGGTTTGCTTAGGTGAACGAGATGTTTGGAGAGACCCAGCTGCTGATCGCCTGTGTAATTCAGTTTCAATATAGTCTCAAGTTACAGGACTCCAAGAACTGCCACTGTAAATATGAATGTAGCTGGCTAAGAGGATGTGTAGAGCGAGCTCTCTTGGCCTTGCTAACGCTACATAGAATTATTGGCTGTGCAGGCCAAGCGTTGCCAGGCCTGCTGGAAAAGTGAGTGATGAACTATGGATTAGTTCATGCTTAGGGTGATTTTTTAAGGATATAGAAACTGAGGGTCCTTGGTTGACCACCTATGACATTATGTCATTGGTGTAAGGGTAGAGATTTTCAAGGGGCCACATGAGATGGCATAGTTCACATGCATTGACCATGGATGGAGGGGATGTGTGTCACATGGCACCATTCTGCTGGTCTAGCTTTGGTTGCTTTGCAAGGTGTCACATAGCTAGGGCAGCCAGTATTGCATCCATGCATGCGTTACTGCATTGTGATTGGGGTCATAGTGTCAAGATGTTTGACCCCGTGTTGGGAAAAGTGATGAACTTTTGGGCTTATTTCACTAAATTACTGGATTAATAAAGGTAAAAAGAGTGGTAGGTAGACCTTAGGTCCTAGGATAGGACATCCATGATGGTATGTCATGGACAGGGGTTATAGATTTTTTAAGGGGCCACATGATGTGGCAAGCCCCACATACATCCATAAAGAATGAAGGGGGATTGGTTGCCACATGGTTACCATTCTATTGGTCTGTCTCTTGTAGCCTTGCCATGTGTCACACAGACATTCAATTACCATCTCACTCACTCTAGGGTAGCCAATCAGATGCAAGTATTGCATCTGGTGCATGTATTTACCACTACACTGTGTCAGTGAACCACATAGGATGGGGCTGAAGCTCTGATTTCCTTTTACACGTGCCACACTCAATCAATCTGTATGATACAGCTGATAGTGACAAGTGAGAATAGTGAACGCCCTCCTTTTGAGTATGGCAAGTTGGATGGAACCAACTATGGCATATTAAAATGTAAGCTTGACAATGTTCTCGAAGTGAGAAGGTTGTGGGGTATAGTTGATGGAATTGAGAAGAGGCCTAAGGAAAACTTGAGTATTTTTCATGAAGCATCAATAGGCTTACACTCTTATAAACTTAGGACAGTATAATTCCTATGGTTAGAAATCTGAAAACGCCAATTGAATCTTGGAAAACACTTCAATCTTTATTGTAGATGACATCTCAACCAAGTAAAGAACCTACTAGATCAGCTGTTGATGCATGGTGAGAAGATGCTACTTTAACAAATAGTTGATCTTCTTTTCAATAGCTTGGACAAGTTTGTCACTACGCAACTATATGGTTACTTCTTTGTTGAGGAAACAAAAAGACAAAGCAGACAAATACATAGTTAGGATGATAAAGCATTATTGGCAAAAAACAGAAAACAATATTTGAAATGTTGATTTAGTTCTAAACTGAAACAACATATTAGTTCTAATTTTCAGCACAATGACAAGGCTAATCATGAATATAAAGTATCCCACAGGAAGGATCCTTGCGATTACAGTGGGAAGGCTGGCAATTTTGCTTCTGAGTGTAGGAAAAGGCAGATATAGGTAAATGCAACTCTAAACCAAGCGGTAAAGACTCAATGAATCTTACAACATAAAGTTCTATGGCATGAAAGATTTGTTCACGGAAAGGTTGTGTAAATAGCCTACCTCGTCTTTAGCATTAGGATGTAGCATTAGGAAACACAATTGTGAAAAATTTCCAAAGAAAGCTTCAAGGATGAATGACATCCTTGGACTGATAGATTCTGATCTATGTAGTTTAATAAAATTTAGATCTACAGTATACTTTCAGACTTTCATGATGCCTTTACCATCTTCAGTATGGCTTACTTTTATTGTCTTCAGTATAGTTTGTTTACACCATCTATAGTATTCTGATGGATCTGCAACAGCCCCTTCTGCAGCAGCTCCTTCTGTAGCAGCCCCTTCTGCAGCAGACCTCTTACGAGTTGTTTTCCCACAGTGCATACAGTCCTGCAGCAGCACACTCCCTATGTGATCGTACAATCTCCCAACAGCTACTAAACTTCGAGGCATATCTGCAGCAGATTTACATTGTTTTCTGGATAGCTTTTGAATTTGCATCAGGGAACTAGAAGCACACAGTTATGTTAAATCTGAATCTACTTTTCAAGGGTTACTTCAACCTTTACCATTTGAAGTAACTTCAAGAGCCTCAAGGGATACTTCAACTTTACCGCTTCCTCAGGCACCATGGGAAATATATTGCTATGGACTTTGTCATAGGTTCTCCCAGGTGACAACAAGTACAAGATATGATCTGGACAGTGATTGATAGGTCCACCAAACAAGCACATTTCATTCCTGGTAAGAAGATGTTGAGAGTGGGGTAACACTCTTCATTAAGCATATATTTGTTCATCATGGTGTACCCAAATTAAATGTTTCTGATCGGGATAGCAACTTCGCAAGTAAATTTGGCAAGCATTGTTAGACATGTTGGGGTAAAGGCTCTATGGCCACCCAAGTACAGTTAGTACACTTAGTACTTTATTTGTTAAGTACACTAAGTACACCGTACTTAGTGTTGTAACCTTATCCTTTCATATAAAAGCTTCACTGTGTGCTAGGGGAGGTACACACATACATTTTATCCCCACACTTCTAGTGTCTTATCCTGCTTGTGTGTGTCGGTGTGCTCTCACTCTCTCCCTTCCACAACCGAGCCTATTCGTGGGTGTGCCCAAACGTGGGTCTTACCAGCAGCCAAGGAGCACCAACAGCCATCGCTAGGCAGCGGCGACAGCAGCGACAGCCTGCAAGAAAGCGCCCGTACCAGCCTCGATAGCTGCTTCCTCGTCGATAGCTGCTCCTGCACTCCTCGCCCCCTACCAGCTTCGTCGATAGCTGCTCTTGCTCTCCTCGCCTACCAGCCTCGTCGATGAGCCATCGCTAGGCACAGCCATCGTCAGCGCACCTTCAGCTGCTAGCGCTACGCTAGCAGCCCTTGAGGCCATTCGTCGCCAGGGCCAAGGCCATCGGCGACGCCAGCGCCAAGGCTATTGGTGTCGCCAGCGCCAAGGCCACCGACGCCAGCGGCCAGCAGGCCACCAGCGACGCCATCGGCGCCACCAGCAGCCATCGACGCCAGCCAGCGGCCAGCGGCCACCAGCGACGCCAGCGTTGCCACCAGCGCCATAGTATTGTAGGTCCTCGCCATCGCCACAGGTGCAGGCCATCGCCACAGGTGCAGGTCCTCGCCACAGGTGCAGGTCCTCGCCATCGCCATCGCCGGAGAACTCGGAGATGTTCATGATCATATAGCATTCCGCTTCACCCGTTTTTTTTTTTTTTTGGGTTCCTTCTGTTGTCAGTGAGGTAGATCTGCAGATCTATGCCTCCTATGTGAGAGAAATTCTCATTTTTGAATTGTGGAATCAAAGGGCTTTTGTAGCCACAGCCAAGCATTGGCTTATACACGCACTTATTTGCGTATATCCTCCTGATTGGAGTTGATTTGTGCAAGGATTTGATGCATTTTATGACTTACGGGACAGTGGCAGATGCATATGAATTGGGGCTTTTGACATTGTTATGCATATCAGTGTTGGGGGAAACACCTGGATGCTTTATGTGATCAGTGGAGCTTTGGGAAAGCTGTGTATGCACTAAAATCTTCAAAATTGGCTTCTAGTCAAGGGGCTTTTGCCTCATTCAAGTTCTAAACTGTGTAACACAGTTATAGAGGCAAGAGAAAGTCTAAGTGCATAAAACAGTGCTGTTTTCACTGTTACAGCAGGGACATACATTGTGTCAAATCAAGGTACTGCTGTACTGTACTACAGAGCATCAATTAATGCATCAAGTATTGCTTTTCTGGATCTGCAGCCGGCAGGAAACAAACAGTATTTACTGTTAAGTGGGAGAAAATTGCAGGAATTAACTTTTGAGCACAACTACAAGTGCATCTGTGCACTTAGTTTGGAGGGAGTCAGGCACCCAAGTGTGGGTTATATTTCTTGCTGATTGTAATGGCTTCATCCTCGGAATCTTCTCTTCTCAATATTAAAAAGTTGCAGGGTGCTGCTAACTACCCAATGTGGAAAAAGTCTCGCTCTATGATGTCACATGCTGCTTTACCTCATGGATTTTGGGCTGAAGCTGTAAAAACAGCAGTACACCTCATCAATAGGTCACCAAATAAAAGACTAGATGGCAGAGTGCCAGAGGAGCTTTGGACAGGAAAACCTCCTTCCTATAAGCACTTGAGGGTCTTTGGCTGCACTGCGTACGTGCATATACGTAGAGAAAATCGCAGCAAGCTTGATCCTAAGTCTCTTAAATGCATTTTTCTTGGATATGGTGACAGTGGTGAGATGGGTTACCGCCTATGGGATCCTGTGAATAAGAAGCTCATACGCAGCAATGATGTCTTATTTGATGAGTCATGTATGTTTAAGGCAGCAGATAAGCCTTCTGATGCTTCAGAGGTTGACATTGATGACTCGGGACATCCTGTACAATTCAGGCAGGCTGCAAATCAGCCACAACAGCAACGTAATCAGCCAATGCATGATGCTGCAGTAGGTCCAAATGGACAGCCCGCAGTGGCGGAAGATGTCCTACGGGACATGCCACCTTTGGAAGACCTCCCCGGCATAATTCTGCAGCCTGATCTACCAGAACAGCAACCTGTTTTAGGTGAGCAGCAAGTTGGACAGCAAGACCAATGGGTCCGAAGGTCCACTAGACAAATGAAACCGCTAGACAGATTTGTTCCAGGAGCAGATTTTATTATGCTTATAGATTGTGGAGAACCTTCCTGTTACAAGGAAGCCGTGCAAATGCATGATAAAAGGCTATGGGAACTAGCCATGAAGTCTGAAATGGACAGTCTCCATAAAAATGGTACTTGGGAATTGGTGCAGTTGCCTAAGGGCATGAAAGTACTGCCATGCAAGTGGGTGTATAGATTGAAAGTCACACTTGGAGCTAAGCCAAGGTATAAAGCCAGGTTGGTTGCCAAGGGCTTTAAGCAAGAGTATGGTGTTGATTTTGATGAGATATTTTCTCCAGTGGTTAAGATGACCACACTCAGGATTGTACTTGCTTTGGTTGCATGTGAGAATTTGGAATTATGCCAAATGGATGTGAAGACAGCCTTTCTTCACGGTGATCTTCATGAGGAGATCTACATGCAGCAGCCAGAAGGATTTGCAGTCAAGGGCAAGGAGTCACTTGTATGCAAGCTTAAAAAGAGCCTTTACGGGCTGAAACAGGCACCAAGGGAATGGTATAAGAAATTTGATACCTTCATGAAGTCCCAAGGTTTCAGGAGAAGTGATGACGATCACTGCTTATATACCAAAAGGGCTGCCAATGGCAGCTTAATCATTCTCATTTTATATGTGGATGACATGCTTATTGCTGGTAGAGCTCGTAAGGAGCTTGATGACCTTAAGAAAAGATTGCATGAGGCCTTTGATATGAAGGACCTCGGTGATGCAAATCACATACTGGGAATGCGGATACGGAGAGACAGGGGACAGCGTTTGTTGTATTTGTCTCAGACCGAATATATTGGCAAAGTATTGCACAGGTTTCATATGGAGGGGGGGAAAACCCTTAGTTCTCCATTGCCTCCGTATGTGAAACTCAGTGCAATGGACAGCCCACACTCAGATGCTGATAGGGCTGAAATGGCCAAGATTCCGTATGCTTCAGCTTGTGGCAGTCTCATGTATGCCATGGTTGCTACCAGACCTGATATTGCGTTTGCAGTGGGAGTGGTTAGCAGGTATATGGCAAATCCAGGCAAGAAGCATTGGAATGCAGTGAAAGGTATCATGAGATACCTGAAGGGCACACAGGAGTTGTGCATATGCTTTGGCAAGCGAGATGCAAAGGTGCATGGTCATGTGGATTCAGATTTTGCTGGTCATCTTGATAACCGGAAGTCTACTACCGGTTATGTTTATACATTCACTGGAGGTGCAGTGTCATGGATGTCAAGGATGCAGCAGTGCATAGCCTTGTCTACTACGGAAGCTGAATATATTGCAGCCACAGAGGCATGCAAGGAGGCCTTATGGTTATCTCGGCTAGTGGGAGATTTGGGCATTACAGGTGATATTCCATTGTTGCATTGTGACAGTCAGAGTGCTATTCAGTTGGCACACAATCCTGTCTTTCATGCAAAGACAAAGCACATTGATGTGAAGTATCACTTCATCAGGGAGGTGATAGATGATAAGCTGATTCAGCTTGTCAAGATTCACACAGATGATAATCCAGCAGATCTGTTGACAAAAGGCTTGCCTGCAGAGCGGTTTGCACATTGCCGACAATTGATGGGTATAGGTTGAGCCTCATTTATTTTTACTTGAGGGCATATTGCCTTTAAGTGGGAGGTTGTTGGGGTAAAGGCTCTATGGCCACCCAAGTACAGTTAGTACACTTAGTCCTTTATTTGTTAAGTACACTAAGTACACCGTACTTAGTGTTGTAACCTTATCCTTTCATATAAAAGCTTCACTGTGTGCAAGGGAGGTACACACATACATTTTATCCCCACACTTCTAGTGTCTTATCCTGCTTGTGTGTGTCGGTGTGCTCTCACTCTGTCCCTTCCACAAGACAATGGGAACCTAGTTGGAATTCACATCTTTTTAATGGACAAAACGAAGCCGCAAATGAACTCTTGTTGGAATTACTGTGCTGTCATGTTCATGATCATCCTGGTATGCCTTCTTCTACAGGTAAAGCTCAAGCTGAGGTAGTGTTGGAAGGCTTTGCATTACCTGTGTTGCGTACAAAGGATGAAGTATTTGCTGCAGACTAATTCATTGATGATCATAAATCAGCTTACAATTTTGTGTGCAAACACATCGCTCAAGTTCCAAAGCGCCAAAGAAACTCTGCAAATAAGCGACAGGGTTGCCAAATTTAAGTTCAACAAAGCAAGGCTGAAATCTAAGGTTGGCAATGGGGTTGTCTATGTCATGCTCGCCTTGTGATACTATGGTCCATAACATAAATGAAGTATCTTTTTCTTTGCATCTCCATGTTAGTCTCCTCAAGCGTTATGAGGGATCTATACCATCCAGTGTCATGAATGAAGAGCATCTTGAGATTGTCGATGAAGATGAGGTTGTTGGTCCTGAGCAGATCTTTTATTAATAGGACAAGTGTACACGTAGTGGACGCTTTGAGCATAAGTATCTATTGAAATTTCTGCATTACACCACTATGGATGCAAAGTGGGTGGATTGCCATTATTTGGCTGAGTATCCTCATCTTGTTCACCTTTATTAGGCACCTAGTTGTTGCAAGTTGAGGACAACGGCTTTGGCAATGGAGGGAGTGTAATAGACCTACACTTTTCCTTGACCTCATTTATGGATCATTATTAGATATCCTATTTTCACACGATCGCATGTTTACTGACCACACGTGTTTTTGTGTGTGAGGACTTCACACCGCGGCTCGGTTATCATGTGCAAACCCTGTGTATATGGTTGTTTATGTCACGAATCCTAGCATGAGAGTGCATGAGAGTATGTAGGAGCATGGAGAGGCTAGATTGAGAGGTTGTGCAAGTAGGGAAAGAAGAAAAGAGACGTAGACCACTACTTTCAGCTATACAAAAGCTAGATTCTTTGTATTTCAGTCCTTATCTTGAAATACTCTCTTAGACCTTTTAATATAGACCAAGAGTTCCACCCTTGTGGGTTGGGTGCCACATACTCGTTTACATCTGCTTTCACATACTCGTTTACATCCATAACCACCGAATACACACTTCATGACCCATTTGAGTCCTTCCATGAGAACCATATGCCTTAACTCACCTTAAATTTTCCTAGGGAGGGTTCCAATGATCACGATTCTTAACACCAGCACTTAATGTGACACTGGGAGAGGGTTGCATTGTTTGGTTATATTATCTACACATAGGATCATGCTAACCTAGATTACAAAGGATAATGCCTTCATATCTTAGGCATGCAAGAGATTATGATGGTATTGTGATAATGCCTTCATATCTTAGGCATGCAAGAGATTATGATGGTTTTCGTCCGAGTTGCGGCCTGCTGGTATTGTGATAATTCTTTCTATCTTAAATGGTGCGTTGCCCTATCAGCTAGATTTAGATTTAGATGCTCGTTGGGGAGAGACTAAAATGAAAATGTTTAGACTTCACAAGCAGTTGTAGCTTGAATGAAGAGATTTTGGACTATTTTTTGATTAGCCTTCTCCTTTAGTGCTAGCCTTCATCATGGCTGAGTCTGCCCTTCACCTCCGGAGTGCCGATAGAAACTCAGTATGAAGACTTTGTGTAAATGGATGCTCAAGTATGTGTGGGTGTGTGGATTTGTATGTGTGAGAGCATATTTTTATACTATGGTCTACACCCACTGTTGGGCGCTAATGATGTTAGTGGGG
The DNA here is from genome assembly GCF_047967505.1 of Dipteris shenzhenensis. Taxonomy (NCBI): domain Eukaryota; kingdom Viridiplantae; phylum Streptophyta; class Polypodiopsida; order Gleicheniales; family Dipteridaceae; genus Dipteris; species Dipteris shenzhenensis. The sequence continues at coordinate 475,918 of NC_141611.1, read as the reverse complement.
ATGTCATAGTAGCTAGTCCCTGCCATGCATGATGGAGTTTATGGTTTTCAACCTTGTGAGTGACTATCATGAGATTGAAACTGCACTATGTTGTGTTTTAGAGGTTGAGTTTGGGAATGTTCCTGGATTCATCTAGGTATATGCTTCTGCCATATTAGCGAACATGCAAATTTCACCTTGTGAAGTTTTCGTCCAAGTTGTGGCCTGCTGGTATTGTGATAATTCTTTCTATCTTAAATGGTGCGTTGCCCTATCAGCTAGATTTAGATTTAGATGCTCATTGGGGAGAGACTAAAATGAAAATGTTTAGACTTCACAAGCAGTTGTAGCTTGAATGAAGAGATTTTGGACTACCTTTTGATTAGCCTTCTCCTTTAGTGCTAGCCTTCATCATGGCTGAGTCTGCCCTTCACCTCCGGAGTGTCGATAGAAACTCAGTACGAAGACTTTGTATAAATGGATGCTCAAGTATGTGTGGGTGTGTGGATTTGTATGTGTGAGAGCATATTTTTATACTATGGTCTACACCCACTGTTGGGCGCTGATGACGTCAGTGGGGATGTCATAGTAGCTAGTCCCTGCTATGCATGATGGAGTTTATGGTTTTCAACCTTGTGAGTGACTACTATGAGATTGAAACTGCACTATGTTGTGTTTTTAGAGGATGAGTTTGGGAATGTGCCTGGATTCATCTAGGTATATGCAAGAGATTATGATGGCTAGAGAAGATTGTGATGGTAATGTGATCACCATATTACTTTCTTCTTTCTTGACACCACATTCGCAGGATAGGTGACCCACTTCTCCGCACTTAGTGCAATGCTTCTTCTTTGGATGGTTGTATGATGGCTAGAGAAGATTATGATGGTAGTGTGGTTACCATATTACTTTCTTCTTTCTTGACACCACATTCGCAGGATAGGCGACCCACTTCTCTGCACTTGGTGCAATGCTTCTTCTTTGGATTCTTGATGTAGTACTTTGACTCAATGTGTCCTTTCTTTTTACAAAAGCACTTCATAGTTTTCGTAGCAATCAAGGATAAGCTCGTGGTCGTGATAGATGCTCCTCCATCTTCTTTGACCCTCTTTTCCTCGTCCAATAACATTCTCACATGAAGGATTGGGAACATTTGTAAGTGTTGTTACCAAGGTAGGATAAATTTTTGAGACAGCCGTAAGTAACACGGTTGTGGCATCTTCTTTATAGTTTTTTGCATTAATTGATGATAGTTGCACTAGAAGCCCTTTCATCTTGGAGATCAATGTCCCTAGATCTTTACCATTTTTACAATCCAAGCCAAAAATTTCAAAATTTAAAGAAAATTTTGAATTCTTACCACGTGCACTATACAACTTTTCTAACTCATCTCACTTGGCTTTTGCAATTTTTGAGCTCACCCTACATGATGGATGAGGCTCTTGTGAAGATACCACATGATGATTGACTCTTTGATCATCTTCCCCCTCTGCAGCTTTATAATACTGCCAAGGACCTTTCTCCATAAGACAGTATTTGAATTCTACTTGCCATGAGTGAAAACTGCTAGAGTCGTGCGTGATTTCTAGTAAATAACTTAATAAACTCAGAATTTTAGAACTTTCATGATTCCACTTAAAAAAAAAACCATGACTATAAATGCATTCACACCACATATATTAACATAGCAACATAAGATAAAAGGAGATAGAGGCAAGTACACCAGCACCCGATTGGGTGAGAATGAGGCGGCTCACCCCAATTTGGTAATCCTAGTTGTATTTGTTTTTTCAATGATGCTTAGCCCATTACAATAGCTATACAGATCTTTGGACAAGACTCTTCTGATATTTACAATCCTAGACTTAGACTCTAGATAGGATTGTAGTGATATAAGACTATTTCAACCTAAAACTGCATATGATCAAAGACCTTCCAAGGAAGTAACTGCCGCTGGCAGCCCTTGGGTGATTCCAGGTGAAGTGAGCCACTCCAATCTCCTTCTTTTATTTGAGAAGGAATGTGTAAAAGAGCAAATGGGTTGGAAGAGAGAAGGAAGAAGAAGGAAAGAGGAGGAGGAGTTGGTTACTGTACCAAGTGGATTGAGGCCTAGGCATTATGAGATAATTCCGCATCAAGTATGACAAAGTTCCTATATAGGAATGTTATCACCCATTTTGGATGCCCTATTGTATTAGTCTCTGATCAAGGGAGGGCACTTTCTCAACAAAACCATCAAAGAGCTTACAGATGTGCACATGGTGATCCAAAAATGTCCATGACGTATCATCCACAGGCAAACAGGTTGGTGAAAAGCAGCAACAAAACCATGAAGCGGATCGTGAAGTTGACGGTGTCTGATAATAGAAGGGATTGGGATACGAAACTGGATTCGGCTCTGTGGGCATTAGAACCTCTTTCAAGGTCACCACTGAAATGACCCCGTTCCGACTGGTTTACGGGTTGGAGGTTATTGTACCAATGGAGTTCATCTCTTTCAGTTTACAAATCACAGCTAAGAAGATGAGTCTAGAGGAGTCTGTTCAATTGTGGCAAGATCAACTACTCTGTTCAGAAGTAGATCAGATCCAGAGTCAGTATATTACGCAGGTTGTTTTTTAAAAAGGGAGATGTAGTCCTCGTGCATAATTCAAAGTTGGGGCGCTTTTGTAGCAAATTGAAGCTCCAATATGAGGGGTGTATCACATTGTGCAGGACCTGATGCAAGGAACATTCCAGATTGTAAATCTACATGGTAATGTGTTTCCAGCACCACTGAATGGATTTTGCATAAAGCCCTTTATTGGTATTGAAGCGCTTTCACGAGAAAAACGAATAAAGAAGCAATTGGTTAGAATAGAATACCCCGCTTGATCAAGATTTATGCGCAGGAGAGAGGTTGAAATAGGGCGCTCAAGTCTGCAGCAATAGGGTCAAGAGACCGCAGGAAAAAAGAGCAAGAGGATGGCTGGAAATAGTGCGATGAACAGCAGCAAGAGAGGCGGGAGGAATAGGCGATGTGCAATAGGAGGAGCGGTGAATAGGCGATGGATGGGCAGCAGAAGCAGGCTGAGTGATAGGCGATGGACATCAGGAAGGAAGCAAGAGAGAAGAGCAGTGAAATAGGCGATGGATGGGCAGCAGAAGCAGGCTGAGAGATAGGCGATGGCCATCAGGAAGGAAGCAAGAGAGGGAGGCGATGGATGGGCAACAGGAGCAGGCTGAGATTCCGCTCACACTTTCAGGACCTTCAGACCAAGGTTCCTCTTTGACTTTTTGGTTCGACTAGCCGGCATGTATGGTAGCCCTTGTTGGGGACCCAACCTCTTAGACACAGTGTGGGCTCGAATAGAGTGACTACAGATTCTCTTGCTCTTATGGATGATCCGGGGGAAACCATCGGTGCCACATCATATCATTCAAGCTGAGTTTGGCGCTTCTCCATTGTAGCTAGATGCAACATTCTAGACCATTTCGTCCATGAGTCTTGCAGATGGAGGGGACGAGAAAGGATGGTATGCACAGACATGCAGGTGGTTCGAGAGATTGGGGCTACACATGGATAGATTACCCCCTTTCCAATACAGCCTAGACGCCCCATCTATAACACTTGGGTACCACGAGGTCAACTAGGTTATTCGAGAAGATCTCTTACAACTACACACATTCAGAACTTGGTTGGAGCCGAGAAGCTTCCAGTGAAGCTCAGCTTCTACAGAGATCACTGCCTTCGCATTTCTGAGAAGGGCTTCATTGTCTGGCCATAGAGTACACTCAATTTCACTTACCGCACTCATTAAGGATCTCCATCGGGCAGTTTCGATTATTATCACACGGACTCCGTATCAAGAATGGACGAGCTGAGGGGATACCTAGGGAGTACTGCCCAGCTATCGGACCTGCAGGAGATTGAGTTAGAGGAGCACTTCGCACTTCGATGCCCCATGCACTACGAGATCCGTGGTGAGACGGATTTGGGCCCCTCTCCAGACTCCTTTCGTATCTAGAACGGGGGTGCCTCTTTGCTTTCATTCATGAGGCGATTTGACATAGAGAGCACTTACTCAGGATACAGAGGCAGGCCTCATACACACTACCGACTCTTCTCAGAGCAGGATCACGGAGTTCTTCTAGTCGGATCGTACGGACCACACAGTCATCGACTACAGATGCAGTAGGGACTCGGAGCTCGAGGCACGCCATACTCGATAGTGGACAAACATGTGGATTACATCGTGTGACCTCCCATCCTTGTTTAGACCTGGGTCACAACCCACTGGTGTTACAGTAGCTTTGGTTAGGAGCAGAGTCACTGCCAGGAGATCGAGACGGACAACACCCACTCCCCTTGAAATTTACACCCTGTGAGGCGGCATTGTACTGGCCAGAGCTGGCATGGCCTTGTGACGTGGATTGATCAACATGATGATGAGGATTGTGATGATGATGATGATGATGATGTTATTTTACTGATGATATGACTATGTACTACTTAGAACTTAGCATTCAACATGGGTGATGCTTGTTTGGTATTTCTGCTTTGTTGTAATAGGTTTTCTACCAGTTTGATAGACCCGTCGGTCTTCCGGGTACTATAATAATCTTTCTTTTTTTCTTTCTCATCATGGGTGTTTCTTCGTTTTGTACTCATCATGGGTGTTGATGCCCACTTAGTGGCTCCACCTCTCAGATCGTTGTATCAGATCCCTTTGGTCTTCTGAAGACTTTTAATAAGCTTTCTTTCTCTCTTTTGCTCTCTCTCTCTCTCTCTCTCTCTCTCTCTCTCTCTCTCTCTCATATTCATCGGACCGACACGGGCTTGTTACACCATATGGACACGCGCTCCTTGATCTGGGCAGGATGCATGATCTCATCATTTACAATGGGCTTGACTATGGCCCTCCTCAGGTGGTTTTACTTGCTTCCCACACGGGGGGGGGGGGGGGGGGTACTAGTGTAGTAGATTACATCATGGGATCCCCTACCTTCACTTCATGTATCACTGACTTCACAGTAGCACCACTCCCTCCAGGAGCTGATCACACATACCTATTCTTCACTATCGCCACCCCACGCTTAGCCACACCACACACACCACATAGGAAGCACGACTCCTACCACGAAATACACTTTGATCACAGCCTCTCACCTGCCTACTCTGGACGCCTAAACAGACTCCTAACCTACATCGACCACATACCACTCATAGAGGACCGTGCTGCCCTGATTAGTCGCACACTCCATGAGGCTGTCCTCCAAATCTTTCCCCACACCACACGGTCCACTAGACCACCGCCACAATTGGTACGATGCGGAGTGCAAGGCTTATCGCTGACAACTCCGACTTGAAACTAGATGTCACCTCCCGAATACACCAGACACGGCATGCAAGTATCGATGTCTCGTACGTCGGAAGAAGCAGGCATTTCTTCGTCGAAATGAGGAGCAGCTACTGAACATTTTGTACAGCAACAACTCTAAGGATTTTTGGTGGAGATTCCTTGAGCGTAGGTCTCCTTCACCCCTCACCGACACGAGAGTCTGGTACACGTATGCACACCATCTTTATGATGTCTTACACCAGCCCACTCCAGATCTCATACACACACCTCGCCCCACCACTTGCACGCTGTTCACCAGAGGGGGAGTCAAGGACGCGACATTGAAACTGCACAATGGCCGAGCTAAGGATCACGAGGGGCTATGCACTGAGTTTATCGCATATGGGATCGACACGTTAGCCCCAATCCTAGCAAAGCTATTCAATGACGTTGTTTGCCTTGGCTTCCCCTGCACTTGGACACTCAACACCATCACCCCCATCCACAAGGCAGGGGATCCCATGGACCCGAGTAGCTACAAGACTATCATGATTGGACATGTGATGCCCAAGATCTATGCAGCTGTATTGGATGCGTCGGTCAGCCTGTTCGCAGAGATGAGAGGGCTCAGAATAGAGGGTCAGGCTAGTTTCAGGCGAGACCATGGGACTATGGATCACATACTCACACTCAGGAGTGTCATTGAGGAGGCCGGATCCTGGAAGGAGAGGGTATATTGCTGCTTTGTGGATTTTCGCAAAGCCTTTGACACAGTACCTCGAGCTCGTCTCATCACATGCCTACAGACATTGGGGTTTGATAAGGAGATCATCTAGGCAGTCATAGCACTTCATGAGAGAGTCTCAGGTCGAGTTCGGATAGGCGCAGGTTGGACAGATGAGACCTTGAGTACCATAGGGGTCAAATAGGGTTGTCCCTTATCACCAACCCTGTTTGGCCTCTACATCGATGAGCTTGAGACTTTCATGGGGGCTTTCGGAGGGACCGGTTGCTCACTTGCCGGGATCATCATCAGGATTTCTTTATGCAGATGACGTGGCACTCTTGTCGTCCACACCCAAGGGGCTCCAGTGACACCTAGATGCACTGCAGGCTTTTTGTTTATCCAGTATTCTTATGAGCAAGATTCTTAACAATTTAGAGTTCAGAGCATTCTCTTACCATGGCTGATCACCATGTATGCTATCTTTAGTATAGCTCTTGTCACCTTTAGCATGACTAGATCATTTACAATGCTATCTTCAATGTAGCCCATGACATCGCCAGTGTGTGTCACCTTTAGTGTGGCTGTATCACCTTCAATGTGATTTGTCATCTTCAGTATGACTTTACCATCTTCAGTATGGTTTACTTTTGCCGTACTTAGTAAGGTCTTGTTCACACCATCTATTGCTATGGTGATGGATCTTTTGTATTCATGATAGTCACATGCAATGACATGATGTTGGAGCTAGCGCATGAGGTGGACTTCACATTAGTGAAGTTACGAGTCGTTTGACTATTTCCTACCAGATCACCTTCCACCTGATATTAAATTATCAACATGTCATACGAGACTGATGATGCTTTGCACATCCATAAGGGTTTGCTAACACCCGTTGGGTCTCTAGTATCCATGGTTTATTTTTGACATCTTCAAAGTGGCTTTGGGGGCGAGCCTTGGTGTGTTGGGCAATGATCTTGGCAGGGAAGATCAAGATCGCGCAGTGTTTAACTATGAGTTTAACTATGAGGCGGATGTGACCTTTAGAACCTATAATCTTTGAGCGTTAGGATTAGCACCTTGATCACGCACATGTATACTAGCGCACGTCAAGATCTAAAAGGTGGCTTCAGTTTTGGTCAATTCTGAGTTGTCTAGATTGAGTTGTGAGCCTAGCAAACCTTGGATTATATTTGTTATAGGCCTACTTGTTTAATTGGATAATCAGAGAGGCAATGCGATACATAAGCCTACTTCTCCCAAGCAAAACGGTGCCAAAAGTATTAAGGTTTAAGTAGTCATGGGAATCTTCATGGGGGATAGGAGAAGGGTAGGATTTGGTGTGGAACTGCTTGTATGTTGAGTCTTGCACGGTCTTTGAGTAAGGTAGTGTATTGCTAATATAGAAGCCTTCAAGCAGGTGTCCACACCTTGAAATGTCTCGTATCATGTGATCAATTTTGGCTCTCCTTTTGCTCTTCCGTGCAAATATCTTAAATTACAAAGTACTCTGTACGCCCCCACACATGGTATCCTGACTTTAGGACAAAAGAGGCCTTCTCTAGTGGGAAATTTCCCACAAAACAATAAACACTACATTTACACCCAACCCTGGTTTAGGTTGTTTTGCTACTTTTGAGATTTGACAATGGTGTCAGACTCAATGTCCGTAGGCCTAGGTCAACAAGTTTGTGATTTCCTTATCTTTTAATGGTCATTATTAAAGCATGACTCGCATTGAGTCTATGAAGTGCCTTCAAATCTAGTGAAATGTTTATCTACAATTGGCCTTCTTTAACAGTTTCATAAAACCATTAAGGCACATTTTCAACGTCAGGTTCTTGTTCACCAACTTCAGATGAAAATTTCTCGGCAACAATGGGTTTGTCACTCTTTTCTTCCACTCTCTTAGTGATAGGAAAGAATGATGTATCTTACTGGAAAGTATATCAGGTACCTCCTTCCACAAAAAAATATTTATTGCTTTCCAGATTTCAAATCTTGTAAGCTTCACTGTCTTCACTATAGCCAATAAATATCCCTTGAGTTGATTTATCATCCAGTTTCTTTCTGTTGTCTTCTACATAAGACATACAGCCATAAGTAATCTACTCTAGGCTTTTTAATAGTAAAAGCCTCTCATGAGTTTGAAGCTTTTGTGGCACTCTGGTTATGAAGATATGCCTAGATTTCTCACTCAAATTCAACTATTTTGCTAGGAATTCTGGGAGATAGTATGTTGTTACTAATTCCCTTTTCATTATAGAATTCAATGAATTCTATTATTTTATATTAGCCCCCTTTAGAGCTGACCTGAGAGCCTTAACATCTTGTCAGTTTGGTTTTTAACCATAGCAACAAACTCCTTAAAATATTTAAGGGTCTCAAATTCCTCTTTCAAGAAATACATGCATGTCTTTCTTAAATAACCATCCGAATACAGAAGCACAATTTCCAGGTAACTTGATAAACTTAGAATGTCAAATAGCCATTGCTAAGAAATCTCATGCATATCATTCAAAATTCCACGCAAGGGATAGGGTAGAGAAAAGCAAAAAGAGAAGACTCCGGGAGTGAATGAAATACACCCCCTACCTAAGCTGATCCCAGGTATATTTATTTATTACAATGATGCCAAGCTTTAATTACAAAAGCCATTCAGATCCTCAGACAAAACCCAAAGAAACATAGAAGTCCTAGAACATTAATATACATTTCAATGTATTACAATGATCTTCCCCATGAAAGAAAATGGGAGATGAAATCCAAAATGTAAAAGCTTTAAAAAACGATTTCTTAGTTTCCAACTGTAATATTTAAGTCGTTATTCTAGATTAGAATAATATCTAATAATTCGTTTAATCTTTTAAATAATACTTTTAATCATTTTTGCCTCTATCCATGCACATGTTGTAGAAGCCATCCTTTTATAAAGAGGAAAACATTCTACATTTGAAAGCAAAAAATTGGATCCTATCCTACCCTTCCATACCCTAGCCTTCCACCCCATATCCTATCCTACATTTGAAAGGAAAAAACTGGATCCTATCCTACATTTCCATACCCTAGCAACTAGTGCAAAGAAGACTAAACAAAGATAGAGCTCTGGCTCAACAAGGGTGATCATGTGCTATATTTTTAGAACTTCTGTAAATGAGAAACTGATAAAAATTCTATGAACTTTATTTTTCAAGTGAAAAAGAGAAGTGTGAAGAGGAGTGCTTCAGCGATCTTCTGAAGACCATAGGGCCATAGGACCATAGGGCTTCAAAATAGAGAGGCTGATTTTGAGTGTAAAGGCTGGAAAGTCCTTTCTTCTACAAGTTGGAAATAAAAACGGGATTTCTATTCACAAAATGGATAAGCAGGGAAAGTGGCTGAAACTGAGCCTATAGCTTATCGATGAGGGCAGGAGAGTATGTGAGGGCAAAAGGGGCAGATTGCAGGGGCTGCGGAGCAAGCGGGGAGTGGCTGAACTGGAGCAGGGCTGGCTAGTTTAACAAAGCAGCCACTACCTATCTTACCTTTGATCTAGTGTTATGCCCTTTAGGTGCTTCCACATTAGCATGCATTCTTCGGTCAATTCTGATGCATCCAATAATTTCAATGATTACTAGTCACTAGTTTGACAGGTATTATACAGGTTCTTTGCAGATAGTGAAGCTAGAGCTTTGGTTATTCTAACACAATTATGATCATAGTACTTCAAGCATGGCCATGCTACGCTTTGGTCAAAATGCATAACTTCTGTTCACCCTGTGCGCTGTACACATGCCATTGTTGTTTCGATGAAAGGAGTGTATCTACGTCGTCTAGTTTTTGATTTCATTTGTCGTTTTAGTTATCAAATTTATGGACTCTGAATGTGAATCTCTCGCTGCCTGCTGTTTCGAAAACTTAACATTTCAAATATTTCAGTTAGCAAATTTCATGAGAGATACCAACTCTTATGACAATTGGTACTGATTCTTATGACAATGGATATGCAGCCCTATGTTATGATGCCCCCTGCAGCTCCAAATCCAGTGGCCTCTTCTATATCTAGCAAATTGATGTTGGAGCTGACTGTTGCAAGTGGACTGATAGCTGCAGTGGCATTCACAATTGGAGGTTTCGCCACTGCAGTGACATTCACTGGTCTCAGCATTGTATCTATAGTGCTGGTCTACATAGTGTTCCCTTTACTTATACCAGTGGTTTGGCCTATCCAGATACTCCTTGTAAAGCTTATTCAAGGCCTGGGGATCCTTATTTTAGGTGGATTTACAAGTAGCACCATGGGCAGGAGAGGTCTCCCAGGACTTGTCTCCAGTATTTATGGATTCCTCACTTCAGGATCCCTTTTCTCCAATGCCCGCCTTTTGGCAGCTATTCTTTTTGTTGCTGGGTCTATGGCAGGGCTTGCAAAGTTCACGTTGACCAGGAGACCCAAGGACTTCACAAAATGGGTTTGTTTCAGCCCTACATCAACATTCTCTTGTATTTAGTGAAGAAAGTAAAACGCTAAGCTATTTGCTTGGTTAATTTACAGGATCTTTGGCAAGCTATTGAATTTGGTCAGTCAAAGCCACAAGCCCGGGTAGAGGTAAGTTTTTTGGGTATCCTCTTTTTCTCTGCTTGCTTTTTTTCATTTCGAAGGCATATGCTTCACTTGGATTTCTGCTTGATGGACAAAAGAGAGTTTTTGTTCATTTCATCCTTTCTAGGGTTCAACTGGTGTATTCTTTTCGGATATTGCTGGAATTGATGATGTGGTGGAAGAGCTCCAAGAGGTATTCTTCATGCCCTTACTGTGCCATATCAGTTCACATTAAAGTGACTAATCCATAAACTCGTTGACCATCACAAGAACACACCAAAAATTTTTTTATTTCAGGGTGCGTGCTCAATTGTACTGTTCTTATTACCTCAACTGAAAATAATGATATAAAGTTTCTATGGTAGATGTACCTATCTGACAACCAGACTATCTACTGGGCAAAGAAATCTTTTGACTTACTTTCATAATACATGAATACAAGGACTCAAACATATCGTGTATAGGAGAGTTAGAGCTTCCTATCTAGTCACAACCAGTTTTTCAAGAGGTAAGTCTGAGAAAGGCTACTGAAATGCTATGTAATTTAGTGCTTGACAATATGTGTTTTTGACCAGCCTATTACCACATTTGGATTCAAGGTACCCTGCTCTTGAGCACTGATGCAGAAACAATATTGCTCCTACTAATTGGTGCATTATTGACGTGGATAGAGTCTGCATATGTGCATATGCATCGGGATGAATGTGAAAGCTGCTTTGATTTATTTGTATCATGGCAATTGGGTGAAAGTCTGCAGCTTTTGCAAAAGGAAAAAGCCAGTGTCACCTATAGGTTTATCCTATGCATGACAAGGATGTTGGTCTGAATTTGTGTGTGCTCTTCAATTTACCTCAAGGCACACCTCCTTGATTTTATGTCATCATTGCATACAAGTTCCATCCTAAGCTAAAGATTTGATACTTTAAAATTTGGTGGTGATCATAGAGACACGTTTTCTCTAACTGTAGGTTGACCACACTTTCTTGCTTGTACTTCACAACCCATAGACACCATCTGTTAAAATCATTTCTGTAGATTGTATCATATAGCTCGTTTCTTAAAATCTCAAAACTTGAAAAAAGAAGAAAGTAGAACTTGTAGGTCGACCACCACCCTATTGCAAATTTAACAAGTGCTGAAAAAGTTCAAGCCAATTCTGTGGAAGTTCTAGGATCGCACCGTACAATGCGCTATGGCACAAACAGCATAGTCCAACATCAGCTTATAAAATGATGTGGCGAATGGGAAAGGTAATCTTCTGATATAGAACTCCCAAAGAAACAGAGATCCTTCATAATGCCTCCTGCTCTAGAGGATGGCTCTACATGGGCACAGGAAATCAGGACACCCAAGAACAAAGGAGGGGAGTCGAACAGATAGAAATCCTTGAGTCGATGAACCTAGAATTACCAGAGGCAGACATTGGAGATGGCACTCTACATACTCATCAGAGGAGTGTGTGCAAAGATGCAACAAGAAAATCTTGTGAATCATAAAACTTTTTGGAATTTGTAGTACCATCAAAATAAAGAAAATAAAGAATGGGTGAAAGAAAGAAAAGGAGATTTTATCAACGTCTTTGAGTCACTAGAATGGATCACGAGACAAACAATACATTTTGTGTGCCTAAGAACCATGGCCAAGCCTAAGCGTTTCTACAACAAAGAGTGAAATGACTAAATGTGCACCTCTTGTCTAGTGCAACAAGAATTGAAATGAATAACCACATCTCCGGTTAGGATACCATGCATGAAATAAGTAGCGTTGTCAAGTAGGAGAAAGCAATGGTAAAGCCCTTGATGGTTCTGTTGAGCTATTCTACTTATGAGTCAATGGAATCCGTCCAAATCTAGTTTAAATTGGGTTTATGAGGTTGGAGGACCACATTGAGCTGCAAGAGGCCGTCTTAGATCCATTGCTTTGTGTCCTGTTTGGATAATCCTTGGGGTGTTAAAGGTACACTAAAATGGATGTTGGGATGATGCCTTCACTTGCTGTAATCTTTTGTATTATATTTGGTTGGCAAACACTTGGTTACTTTGTTTACTTACAACCAAGACTTGTGTAACCAATGTTCAAGGTCCGGTAGCTCTAGGTCAGGGTATTTGATTTAGAATCTGACATTAGTCAAGCTGTGGTATCTAGGGTCCTCTAGCTTGTGGCTCGATAAAAAGTTCGGACTGCATGCCACGTGAGAGATGGATTTTTACTTTATGTGATATGCAGGAGATCAATGCCCAGTATACTATAAGATCCGTGTGCTACATGTGTTCATTGTTATGTCTTTTCCTGTCCAGCGTTTAAAAAGGATTCAAAAGACCTTTCCATGGTATAACAAACGATTTGGAACAGGGAAGAGGAAAACCGCTGTAAGGAGGTTGTCAGCATTGGCACAACTACATTGGCTTGGTGCTGAAGCAGCTTGGTTGTAGCCTTATTCTTGGTTGAAATGCTCGTACTGATTCTTTTCTACCTGTGCTTTCGTCAACTTCACAGCTGGTGAACTACCTGAAGAATCCTGAACGTTTCAACCAAATGGGTACAAAGCCCCCTCATGGTGTCCTTATGGAGGGCCCTCCTGGATGTGGGAAGGTATTTTTTGCATCTCTTCTTTCCATTTATGCCATTTCAAAAACAGTGTCTGTGTGTCATGTGCTTCTTTGCTGTGTTTGTAGACTTTGTTAGCCAAGGCTATAGCTGGAGAAGCTGGAGTTCCGTTCTACCAAATGGCAGGGTCTGAGTTTGTGGAGGTTCTGGTTGGTGTTGGAGCGGCTCGTGTACGTGATCTGTTCAAACGAGCAAAGGTTATATGACCTATCCTTGTGCTCGAGGGTTAGAAGCAAGGAGTTAGGATGATGGGAAGCTTGAAAATCTTTGAAATATGCAGGGTGGAAATAACAAAAGACAGAGCCACTGAGGTTAGAAAAGCTTACTGGTTTTGATGAGGTAGTTTGTTATGCAGGTGAACCGTCCATCTGTTGTGTTCATTGATGAGATCGATGCATTAGGTGCGATGTAAGTGACTAATTCAGTCTGTTCTTTTGGATTTCATGGCTATGAATTGTCATCCGTTCACTTATCATGTGGCAAAAAGTCTGGAATGCTACTGTGACGTGAATAATGTTCCTTAAAGTCGGCTACTAATTAAAGAGAGGCATTTTGACAAATACCTCTTCATTATTTAGATTGTCAGCTTGTCACCCCAATTGCGGCTATGTTGGTATTTTCCCTTTTGGCTGATGATCGATTGTAATTGTGCATATGCAATCTGTTAAGAGTATGTTTTGTACAGGCGGCAGGGAGGAGATGGTGATGACTTGGAGGAGTACAATGCAGGATCACAGGAAAGAGAAACAACTCTTAACCAACTTCTTATAGAGCTGGATGGATTTGATACTGGCAAGGGAGTTGTCTTCCTTGGTGCTACTAATCGCATGGATATGCTGGATCCTGCTCTTCTTCGTCCAGGGCGATTTGATCGAAAGGTAAAACAGATGGGGCTTAGGTGGGGATTTTGGCTTTCTACTTTTCATCTTTTTCTTTTTTTAAGTTTAGATCAGGACTTGCTCACTTGTGGTAAACTTGCACGTTTGGTTATGCGACTTGCTTTATGCCTTCTGTTCCAGATAACTGTCAACCCTCCACGTGCAAAAGGCCGATTTGACATTTTGAAAGTTCATTCAAAGAAAGTGAAGCTATCTCCTGAGGTTGATTTATGGAGCATTGCCAAAAATCTACCAGGTGCTTTTGTCAAAAATGTTATGTTCATGCATAATAAGTTTCAGGTGGTCTTCAACGTAGAATGTGAAGATCCTATTTTCTTGTTGGGACAGCTTTTGTATGAGGGGAGTTGGGGCAGACTGTGAGGACAGTTTCTTCTGCAAAGTCCGGAAAAGTAGGTTTACATAAGGGGAATGCTGAAACTGAAGGTCGTATATTATTGAAATACTTTCTTGAGTGGTCCACTAATTATATCATGGTCTTTTAAATCTGAAAGCTAAGTTACGTGTGTTGTTTAGGCTTTTGTTCGGCAGAAAGAGTGTTCTATGGGACCAGGTCCCGTTTTTTAAATAAAAGTTAATTTTGCAATTCTACTTTATTAGGGGAATTCGAGGAAGCTTCATAAATTTTAGCAAGCTGAGAACTTTTGTATCCAAGTATGCATTTTATTTGATGCCTTGTATCCAATTGTGGGCCCCTATTTCTTCTGTCATCGATAGCAAAACATCACCTCAAAACTTGTATCAGAGATCTTCCATAGTATTTTTTAAATATGCTCTATGCAGTTGACGTTTTTACCTTTTTTAGGTAGAAAGAGAATTTGAGTTTTTGAGGCAAGTTGCAAACCCTTTCCAAATGAATATTTTAAAGAAGATCAAGGAGAATCTTTCCCAGCAAAACCTAATTCATACAACAAGTGGGAGAGGCGAAGGTGAGTCATGCACACAAAGGTATTCTGAAAGAACTAATATGGCCGCATCTAATGCCACAGTCGCTGCTGTGCTAGGCAACAGCCCATACCCTGAGAAACGTCTTTGCTGTATCTGTGGAGCTTAGAATTTCCAAAGCATCTGTCCCACTATATTCGTGTCAAAATTGCAGTCAAATTTGTGACAAGATTTTCTTGATGTCCATTGCATCACATCCCCTAGCTGCAACATGGAGACTTATCCTCCAAGGGGTTGCAGATCATCTTTCATAAAGAGCCGCTGAAACCTTAACCAGACGACAATATAAATTTCTTTGTACAAGCTGGCTTATGAGGGAGCAAAGTCTAGGTACATTCTCAGTACAACTGAGAGCCTACAGGACCTTAATTCATTGGACTAGGGTGGGTAGCTAGAAAGTACCTGCTTTCTAAAAGCTGCCCTCCCTGCCTTCCAAAAGCTGGAGCTTTCTTGGCTTTCCCAAAAGTTGGGCTTAGAGTTTTTCTTCAAAAAGGGCGCTTTCTTCTTGAAGTGGGGTGTCTTTAATGCCTTTAGCCCAAGTGGGCCCTTCATTGAATAGGGTGCCACTTGTCTTGTGCTTTCCCCTTAAAAAATGGGCAATTTAGCACTCTCCAAAGTCCTGCACCTTGTACAAACAATATCCAACACTTTAACCCGTTAGAGGTTAACCCAATGTTGCATTCTAATTCTTGGACTATTCCTAGTCCCACAATGTTCACTAACCAATGTAGCGCAAAGGAAAATGAAACTCATTCTAGGTAACCGGTGTCAACTTTCTTTAATGAAGGTCAATATAAAAGATTTCTCTTTATTTCTTTGGAGAAGTACAAATGTGTGACAGCCCTTTGCGGAGGAAATACTGATGGATTGATTAGGTGCTAGGATGAATGTGTTAAGGAAACCATTGAAATATCATGCTTAGTATACTCTGTTTTGAAAGTTTTATGGAAAAATAAACACTCACTAAGGTGCTTCTGCATCTTTAGGAATTGCTGAGTAGTAGACCCCATAGCCTAAGTAACTGTTCTGGATGTCGAAACGATGTAGAAAGTAGTAAACATTTGTGGTATCAAGAGACGGCCAGTGTAGAGTACAAGGCAGCAGGCTGAGGAAAACAGCCATGTGGACGTCAAGCAGCCAAAATAGAGGTGACTGGAAAATTTGGCCGGAGCATGGTGGTGATGGCGGCAAGCAAATTCGATCCATGGCATTGGCGGGGGAGGGGGTCCCTCAATGGTATAGTGGTCTAGAGTCCCATAATCAATGTGAAAGCCTGCGTGTCCCTTAGCTTGACTGCCTGTCTCTCTGCAAACTGGCTAACCTGTGTATGGAGCACTAAGGCATAGATCTTGGCCATGACATGTCCAATTATGGTCTTGTAGTTTTCTGGGCACTTGCCTTGTGAATAGGAATGATGATGTTAAGGGTCTACACCCACTGTTGGGCGCTGATGACGTCAGTGAGGATGTCATAGTAGCTAGTCCCTGCTATGCATGATGGAGTTTAAGATTTTCAACCTTCTGAGTGACTATCATGAGATTGAAACTGCACTATGTTGTGTTTTTAGAGGATGAGTTTGAGAATGCTCCTAGACTCATCTAGGTATATGATGATGTTAAGGGTCAAGGTATGGGGGAAACTGTGAGAAGTGCAGCGGAAATGAACGGAAGAGAGAGAGAGAGAAAGATAGCACGCCTCTACACACACACACTGAGAAGGAGAAAGAAAGAAAGAAAGAACGCCTCTACACACACACACTGAGAAGGAGAGAAAGGAGACAGAGGCACAGGACAACTGCAAGTGATCTTTGGAGAACCCTGCTACAACTGGGGGACAACCTCGGAACCAACAGGCTGCTCAAGAGCTCTAACAAACCGCTCAACAACCACAACAAACGAAGGCACAAAGCATGGATGAATTGCACCACACCTCTGTCCTAGGGCTCCTCTACAAGACAGGCACAGCTGCTCCAGAATTGCTCAACTGAGCTGGCTATGCTGCTCCACTAATTATATTCACAGGTTGTGATATTATGCTTGCCGGACCTAAAATTTGATGGTCCACCCCAATGATGCCGATTGGGACATCAGGCTTAGCCTCTATTTGTTGTGGGACTTTATTTTTCATGGGACAATCCATATAGGCCGTAGAGCTAGATAGCCTCCTCTGAAGCCCCCTCTCAAGTCTAAACTGGTATACTTGATTCCTTTGCCTGTCCATTTTGCCTGCATTCCGCTTAATCCCGTGGTAGATGTTGATGGACTTGATCCAGCTGAGAAAGAAGCCTTGTGAAGCCTAACCCAAGACTTTGCCTCCTTTGAAAATTCTTCTGACAACCCTCTAGTGGAGTTTGCCTCCTTCATTCCTCTTCTTTCCCCTAGGCTTTGGGCTTTTGAGACCATTAACCACCGTGCTCCCTTCACCCTTGGATCGGTCATTACTTTATGTAGTCTATCGTCTGATGCAATTGACCAATGCAAGGTATCTGTCTGGCAAGGCAAGCATTCCTCTCAGCTGACCTCAATTTTACCCTCCCTTTGTTTTCCCTCCAAACCTTTGACCAGTCCAGATGTTCAAGCCATGGTGTCTACTTCTGTACCAAAGCTGTCCCTATAGAGAAGTCAGGCAAGAAATACCTCAAGACCCTTTGGAACATACATAGGCCCTACATCAAGTGTCGTTGTTCCACTCGCGATGGATGTGGTTGTACTTCCTCTATCCTGTGGCTTGACCAAGTCCTCTGGTACATGATCCAGCATTGATTTTGATACATCCAAATGGGTGTACACAGAGGAAATGGATTTTGAAGCTAGTGAAATGGCTAAAGATGACTTACTCAAAAAGGATTTCACAAACCCAAAGTATGACAAGCTCCTTATGTGTATGACAAGATGGTACATCAACTTGAACAATGTTGCAATGGCACAATTGCCTCCAGGGGTCCTCTCAATAATATCTACATATAGCACACGAGTCGAATGGAAGGAGTTTCTTAATTGTAAAACTTTCCAAACGTTTATTGTATTATATGTATGATTGGAGAGGATTGATGAACATGGGACCCAAGTAAAGAAAATCAGGCTTCCTTTAGATTGGGAAAAATGGCAAGAGGGTTAGAAAAATGTAGCTCCTTGTTTGCCTTGCCCACCATCTAGGTCACCAATAAAATCTACTAAGAAGTAGCACCTTTCTGTGTGGTACGAGACGACCCTTAGGGATAGCCCCATTATGCAATTCTCTACACTAAGGCAAGATTGAGAAGAGGCACGGAGAAAAAATCAATGATTATCCTTTGAAAGTGTTTTTAATTTGAGTTGCCAGAGAAATCTCCCCTCCCACCAATGTCACTACTAGAAAGGTATCCTTAAAGCAAGGTCCTTTTGAATGTTCCCATGGCATCGATGCACGTGTAAGTCATTGTTTCACTCATCTCAAAACATGCAATGGCTCATAGAGGAGATTGTGCCTTTGAAGTTTCATGTGGACACCATGGCCTTTCATGAGGCCAATGTTTGCATCGTAGGCATAACGTGGGTTGAGCGAGCCATAAGGTTGAAACACTTTTTGCACATGCACAAGGCTGATGTGTAGGGATGGGTAAGATGATTGAATCCTCCTAGTAGAGCACATTGTGGATTGTTTATATTGTTATATCCTCAAGGGCTTGCATTATGGGCATGATGTGGGTTGACTTAGTCACATCCATAAAGTTGGAAACACGTTTTGTACATCCACAAGGCTAATAGTCTAGGGTTGGGTAAGATGATTAAATGCTCCTAATAGGGACCCTTGTGGATTCTCTCATTTGATCATCTTCTTTGTTGATATCATCTTCAAATTCCTTTGACCACCTTTCTTGGACTATCATGTTGTCCTCTTTGTTCAATGCCTCTTGAATCCATTCCTCTATTTCTTGGTCATTACTACTGAGCACATTGTTGGAGATATCATAGCCAAAGAATGTGTTGGTGTGAAGTGTTGGTGTGTAGTACTAGGTGATCTAGAGTCTATGTGTGTGAGTCATGTGTGGAGTTGGTTATTTTATTACCAAAGAAGGTCTCGAGGCGACTCCAAATCTGCTTAGTTGTTGACTTGAAATCCACATGATGGATGAGAGAGTGAGCTAAGCAAAGACCAATGAGGGTAATGGCCTTAGCATCCTGCTGCTCCCACATCTTTTGGTGTTGTTGATCAAGTAACTCAGCCTAGTCATCCTCCTCAACATCCCAAACTCCTCCACGCATAAGGAGAAGCTGCATTTTGGTTTGCCATGTGGGAAAACTTCCCCCCTTAAACTTCTCCATGAGGATAGAATTTGAAGACAAGGAAGTCATGATTGAAGAGAACTTCGTGAAGATGGGCAGCAAGCTAAGATGAAGGACCAACAATCTCCTTGTGTGCAAAAGAACAGATATAAATGCCTAGAGATGCTCCAAATATGAACCTGAATCTGAGTGCAGAGGAGAGGCAAGAGTGGCTTCCTTATTGCGACAATCCTTCTCAATGAGGAGGGCCAGCATATCATCAAACTCGGTAGTGGCAAGACAAAGGATCTCAAGAGTGTGCTCAAAGCGAGAAATTCCCTGCCTACTCTTCATAAGGACGGCCATCTTATCTTCATCATTAGGGACACTCTTCAAACTGGAGAGTTGTTGAAAAAGAGATTGAAACCGGGCTAGATGATCACTCAACTCATCACTCTCTTCCATTTTCTGATCATAAAACTTGAGCTTCAAATTGATCATGCATTTGCTTCCACAAGCAAATGGAAGACCAACAAGAACATTATTTGCAGGTTTTGCAAGAGAAAAGGACATATTGAAGTCCATTGCTTCAAGAAACAAGCACAGGAACAAGAGAAGCATCATGCCAATCTTTTGGCTGAAGACGAAGCTGAACTTGAAGAGCCCTTGGAGGAGATACATGCAGCTTCAGTAGAGGTTCATGGCCTCTCTCTTGACGACGAGGATCCATTTGACCAGGGTTGGACTTTCTAGGCCCCTATGCTATGTGTGTTTGTGTTGAATCAAATAAAGGTTCTTAGCCTTGAGTTGTCCCTTGGCCCTGGGCTGTCCACCAAAAATGAATGTATTGTCTTTTACTTTGGTTCATGGTATTGACTACCTAGCTCAGAGTAAGGGGGGATGACGAGTGATGGTTATCCCTTGCTGGTCGCAAGCTAACGTAGAAGTCACTATCACACGGGAGGTGTTGGATAGTTGGACTTGCTCTTTGCAGTATTGCGGTGGAGGGGGATCGGTCTACTCTTTGCGTGTTGGGTCTCACACTCTTTGTTCTGAAAGGGGGTGTTGGAGATATCATAGCCAAAGAGTGTGTTGGTGTGAAGTACTAGGTGATCTAGTACTAGTCTATGTGTGTGACTCGTGTGAGTGCCACGTGTCATCATGAGACCTATCTTAGATACACTAGGTGCTAGTGTGAGTGAGTAGCCTATATAAGGCTTGTACTTCACTTGTCTTGACACACTTGATGAATGAATGAAAGCCTTCTTCATGTCTTCATTTGAACATTATTTCCTCACACCCTAACTCTCTCTCTCTCTCTCTCTCTCTCTCTCTCTCTCTCTCTCCCCTCACCATGTTTCTAACACACATCAAAGGAATTTCTGGATCTTATCTTGTGATTATCCTCTAAGGGGGTAGTTTTCAGCCTAGAAACTACTTCACTCCCTGCTTGGGCAGTTTCCTTAGCAGAGATTGACTTAGGAAGAGGTGGATGCTCCTTGGAGTTTAGCAGCCCATTGCTTCTTCGGGGCAGGTGGAGGCTTTGGTTTGACCTTTTTTTGTGGACAGTTTTGACTATGTGGCTGGAGAGGTCACATAGAAGCATGAGTTGTGCAAATGTTTGTAAACTAGAGTTGTAATACCTGACCATTCCAAGAGTGTATCACTGGTGCGGTAGGTAGATTTTCAACAAGATCCAGTTGAATGCACACTTGAGAGTTACCTCTTGGGTTTATATATTGTTCCTTCTCAACAGCCAGGTATCACCAGCAGTCCATCACAAACATTTACTGCCTGATTGCATAGAGACAGAGTTAAATCTGGTAATTCCACCCAGACCGGGGCCAACGTTGATCTTGGCTTGTCTGGTGAGAAAGCATGAAACCAACTCTCTAAATATAGAGGTTAGTATTTATGTTTTGCCATTTGGAACTTGGATAGCAGCAGCTACATCAAGGAGACATGAGAGCATGCTGTATTTTTGTGACTTGTCACTTATACTATATTAAAGAATCATGATCTATTCCTAGTTTGCCATTTGGAATTACAATAATAGCTTCTAGCCTGCTAGGTAGCTGCTTAGACAATTCTGGAATTGCCAATGTGGCTTCTGAACTTTGAAGTATATGTCTATTTTTGATGTTCTGATTTCCACGATGAACTTTCAAGCTTTAAACTTTGTGGCATGTGCAGTGTGCAACGTTTCTAACAGTTAGGAACACGATCCAAACCAACTATCTTATCAATATAATACTATATAGTATGCATCTATGATAACATCCTTAATATTTACATGGATAATGGACATTAGATTTTACATAGTATATATACTTTAAAATTTATTGAAAAACCGTTTGTAAAGTTTCTTATATTTTTGGAACTTTGGATACTTGAACTGGAAACGTTCCTAATGTTTTGTACCTGATGTAGACAACTATGGTCTTGAACAGAATAGTGCAAGGGCTTAACCCAAGATTTGTAGGCCACACAAGATGGTGATCAGGCTTCAGTTGGAGAGGATCTCATCATCCCTTCGGGGATTAAAGTGATCAAACAAGAGAGTGTTTTCATGAAGGAAAGCATGGATAAACCATCACTTTGCCTGTATCTGTCAAGTATTATTGGTGAAAAAGTATTGGTCCATTCTTAAGTGTCACAGAAGAATGGAAAACATATTTGGAGGCATTACCTTATGTAGCTAGATCTACTCTAAAGACAGCTGAATAGTGAGACTTCTTGTATGACACAGGTACTTCTTGTGAACTTGGCCCAAGAGCTCCTTTTAATTTTTGGAGTCAAATGGAACTTGGTAGGATGGGAACAAGGGTGATCAAAGTGGATGTATTTGAAGGTACGAAACGAAGAGAGAGAGAGAGTGCAGGTACAAGACGAGTCGATATAGTTGTCACGTCAAATCTTAGATAAAAATGAAGAAACGCAAGTACAAAGTACTTGTACCTAGACCTAGGACTAAGTGTCCTAGGTGTCACATAGGTCTAAGTGTCCTATGTGCCCTAAAAGGCACTAACACTATAAGTGCCTACACTTATGCCTACAAGGCACATACCATGGCCTATAGGGCATCACTAGAACCACCAGAAGATGGCCTACAAACCCCCCTCCATGGGATGGGCTGAAGTACTCTGGAAACGTCTCAAAATACTTGGTAGTTTCTGGTCACGGTGGCACATGTTCATCCAAAAGGATATAGCCACCTATGAATGTACAAGGAATGTCAGATCATGTAACAAAGGGAACCAAGTGTAAAGCCTGTCGGAAGAATTCGAACTTGGGACGAGGAAGTGCCTTTGTAAACATATCTGCGATGTTGTCCTCTGTGGGAAGATAGGACAACTCTATGTCTCCTGTTGACAACCGCTCCCGAACATAATGATAGTGAACTTCAATATGCTTGGTACGCGCATGAAACACTGGGTTACGCACAATGGCCAAAGCACTCTGGCTGTCAGTGTAGACAATAATGGAGGATGTCTGGCAAATACCAAGATCTGTAAGTAACTGTCGAAGCCAAACACACTCTACTGTAGCGGTGAAAGCTGCCCTGTACTCAGCCTCACAGCTAGATGTGGCAACTGTCGGTTGCTTCTTGCTGAGCCAAGAAATACATGAATTGCCAAGCAAAAAACAATTGCCAGTATGTGACACTCTGGTGTCGGAACATCCTGCCCAACACTATGTGTGTAAGCATGCATGGTAAGTGAACCCTGATCACCGTAGAAGAGGGCTAAATCCTGAGTGCCTCTGAGATATCTGAAGACTCTCT
Organism: Dipteris shenzhenensis; assembly: GCF_047967505.1. Lineage (NCBI taxonomy): Eukaryota > Viridiplantae > Streptophyta > Polypodiopsida > Gleicheniales > Dipteridaceae > Dipteris > Dipteris shenzhenensis. The sequence continues at coordinate 452,839 of NC_141611.1, read as the reverse complement.
TCACTGCCTGCCAATGCTGTGAACTGGGCATGTGCATGAATGTGCTGAGCTGAGATACTGCATACTGCAAGTCAGGTCTGGTATGACATAAATAAATAAGGCATCCAACAGCCTGTTGATAAAGAGTGATATCACATGGTGGGCTCCCATCATGAGCTGAGAATTTGAAGCCAGGGTCCACTGGAGTAGAGATTGGCTTGCAATCCTCAAACTGAAAACGATCAAGGGGTTGTCCAATATACTTGGACTGAGACATCATGATAGCCCCCTCAACATGAGCAAACTGAATGCCCAAATAATAATGGAGCGGTCCCATGTCTAACATGTCAAAAATCTGCTGCAAATCAGCCTTGAAGGCTGCAATTTGCTGAGTATTTGGGCCCGTGATAAGCATATCATCCACATATAAAATCAGCACTAAAAAATCAGATCCACTCCCACGGAAATAAAGAGTGGGTTCTGTGGGACTATTCTGAAAACCAAGGGATAGTAAGTGTGCATGAATTTTGGCATACCATGCCCTGGGTGCCTGCTTCAAACCATAAAGGGCTTTTCTAAGCCGGCATACCTTATTTTCAGAGTTAACAACCTCGAAGCCAGGAGGTTGTGTGACATAAACTTCTTCCTGCAGATCCCCATGAAGAAAAGCGGTCTTGATGTCAAGTTGGTGCACTTGCCAATGATGATGGGCTGCAATGGCAATGACACATCGAATGGTAGTAATCCTGGATGTGGGAGCAAATGTCTCCTCAAAGTCAATGCCTTGTTGTTGGGCATACCCTTTTGCAACAAGACGGGCTTTGTATCGATCTATGCTGCCATCAGATTTCCTTTTTAATTTGTAGACCCACCACGTTCCAATGGCATGCTTGCCAAGTGGGAGATCTACTAATTCCCATGTGTCATTTTTGGCAATAGATTGTAACTCAGCTTTCATTGCATCCATCCACTCTTTGCTGTCAAAAGCATCTTTATGGCACAAAGGCTCTTCATTGCAAGCTGTAGCAAGGAGTGCAAACTCAAGAAAGTGACCATGCTGTCTATTCCCTGATCTTGTCCGGGTAGCAAAAGGCTGATCTTGTTTGCTGTCCCTCAATGTATCCAGAAGCCATCTGGGAACTTGCCTTCGCTGTCTATTGACAGCTCTTTCTTCAATGACTGCATCATGAGTAATGGGATCATTCTGTGCCGGAGAGTAACCTGCAAATCAGCATGAGGTTGTGGCTGATTATTGCTTAGTGGAGGGCCTGCAGGAGGCTCATGTTGCTGCTCAAGATCCTCTTCTGTTGATGGCAGAGGTAACCAAGATTCAAAGGCATCAAACATGTCAATATCTGGCTTTGCTTTGCAGTCCACAAGAGGAGAGACTGAATGTTCAGCAAAGATCACATCTCTACTGACAATAATCTTCCCAGTATTTGGTTGATATAACCGATACCCTCTGCTCTCTTGGCCGTAACCAATGAAGATGCATTTGATTGCCTTGTCATCAAGCTTATGTCTCAGCTGAGATGGTACATGAACATATGCAAGAGACCCAAAAACTTTCATGTGTGAAAGTGAAGGATTCCTGCTTTTCCATGCTTCATAAGGTGTGATAGTCTTTAATGCCCGTGTAGGTGATCTATTCAACACATAGTTGGCACGCATTACTGCATCAAGCCAAAATTTATTGGGCAAAGACTGGGCCTTAAGCATGCATCTGGCCATCTCCATTGTGGACCTGTTTTTTCTTTCAGAACCAGGATTCTGCTGAGGAGTGTAAGGAGTAGTGCATGAGTGAATAATGCCCCGTGAGGATAGAAATGCATCAAACTCCTTTGACATATACTCAACCCCCCTATCTGTGTTGAGGGTGACAAGCTTGCATCCTAATTCATTCTTAACCATATTCAGCCATCTCTGAAAGCATAAGAAAACTTCAGATTTGGCCTTTAAAGGATATACCCAGCAATACCTTGTGAAATCATCAATGAGAGTCATGAAATACTTGTATCCTCCAATGGCATTTGTCCTCATTGGGCCACAGACATCACTGTGTACTAGCTGCAATTTCCTTTGTGAGAGTTTTGGACAATTCTTTTGAAAAGGAAATCGATGCATCTTACCCAAAAGACAACCCTCACACACATGTTTGGAAACTGTGTGAGTCTGAGGTACATCATTTGCCATCTGCTGTGAATGTAGCTTTGCAAGAGCTCTATAATTGAGATGGCCCATTCTCTCATGCCAAAGATGAGTTTCAGCAAGCTGTGAATCTGAACTAGCCAATGCTTCAATAGAAAGTGCAGCTGAATGATGATCAAGGTGATAAAGCCCTTTTTGCAAAGTGCCAGTGAGAACTATGGCATTGTCATCACGAAGATCATATACTAGGCATCTGTAGCCATCAAAAATTACTCTGAAACCTGAAGTAGCAATTGCTGAAATTGAAATCAAGTTGGTGGCTGGAAATGGATGTGAGCTGCACATCTCTAATTCCTTTTACAGCATATGAAGCATTATTAGCACATGTAACAGTCCCCCCTCGAGGTGCATCAGCTAGAGAATGAAACAACTGTCTGCAAGATGTGACATGCTTGGAAGCACCACTATCAAAGTACCAGGACTGAGCATCATTAGCAGTAAAGAGTGCATCAGCTTTGGAGGGAATGGACAGCCCATGCCCAATCATCCTGAAGAGCATGTGCATGTGAAGCATCTGCTGGCTCATGGGATTCAATGGCATGTGAGGCATTAACTGTCAATCCTGCTTTCTTTTTCTCCGAAGCAATGGGCTTCCTGCATTTTGAAATGTCATGTCCAGGCTTGCGACAATAGTTGCATCTTTTCTTCTTTCCCTTATCTACTGTATTTTTAGATGCATGGGAGGAATTGCAGCTGCTATGCGTAGAGGAATCGCAGCTGCTATGCACAGATTTTGGCTTGCCTATAGGCTTGGAAGCCTTGCCTCTTCCTGTCGGCTGTGAAGCAAATGCATGATCAGGAATAATGGCTTGTCTGTTAGCTCTACTTTGCTCTTCCTGCAAAAGCAAAGTAACTAGCTGGTCAAAAGAATAGTGGTCTGGATTACCCATGGCCACTAATCGAAGGGTTGTAGCAAACCCTTGATATGTATTTGGTAGTCCATTTAATGTGGTACTGACAAGCTGTGAATTTGGCACCACCTCATCAATGTTGGCAAGCTGTTCCATGAGGTCGTTGACCTTTGTCAAATATGCATCCATTGACTCACCTTCATTCATATTCACTTCCTGTAATTGCCTTCTCAAATATGCAACACGAGCTTCATTGCATATCTGATAGAGAGAAGCCAATTTATCCCAAGCATCCTTTGCTGTCCTGCAAGACCGGATGTGTGGAATAATGATTCTCTTGCATGATAAAGCAATGCATGAATGTGCATTTGCATCTCTTGCATCCCATCTTGACTGTTCTTGAGTTGGAAGAGCAGCAGCAGGAGTGCTAGAGGAAGAGGCATCAGGAGGAGTACCACTTGCAGAAGGACCAGCAGTAGAAACAACCACTGTAGCATTGGCTGGCCTCAGATCAGCCCCAGAAACAATATTCCACAAATGCTTTGCAACAAGAATATGTTTCATGAGATAAGGCCACATCGGATAGTTGGTGCCATCCAACTTATCATCTTCACGAAGAACTCCAAATAAATCTTGATTGTTCCCAGCCATAGCAACTGTGATAACGTGTAAAAGACCTGAAAAAACAAAAGCCTCAAGGCTATCACTGCAAAAAGCTGGCTGTCCCAAAAATGACAGCAAATATCTGCAAATTTTTTACCCAAATCAAAGGGAAAATGCAGATCTGACCCAAATGTGACTATGACAGGCAATGTTCACTGCAAAAACAGCAAATTTGGCAAAAGCCCCAAATTTATTGAGGGCAAATAGGCCAAAAAGAGGGCAAATGTAGAAAAGCCCCAAATTTTGCTGAAATTTTGCAAATGTGACCCAATGTATGATAATCTGACCCAATGTCCTGCAAATGTAACTGAATGTCTTGCAATCTGACCCAATGTACTGCAATTTAAACAAGAAATTGCAGACTAAATCCCAAAACTCCAATATTCTTGCAAGAAATTGCAATCAAAGGAGGTGAAAGGAAATGAAAGCCCCAAATTTGCCAATGTCCTGCAGAAGCCCCAAAACTGCAAATGTTTGTAGATGACTGCAGTGAGACCCAAAAAGGGTTATAGCAAGCAGGAACCAAGAACTTGGTTGAAGCCAATGCCAAAATAGGTACGGAACCTATAGGTAGAGTCGCACGTGTGAAACTGTACGGAAGATGTACAGTGTACGATGCCATTGAAGGTACGGTACAACGTACATTGATGCAGGTACGCTCCCACTGAAGGTACGGTACAACGTACCACTGAGGGTATGGTACAATTGAAGGTACGGTACAACGTATGGCGGTGCCACTGAAGATACGGTGCAACGTACGGCGATCCTGAAGGTACGGTTGTACGGCGATGGTACAGTTGTACGGAGCAGGTGCAACGGGCAGAAAGGCTAGTGACGTAGCTGGGCGGCAGAATTCGGAATCTGTACAAAAGTCCGTACAATCGTACGGATTGTACGGATGGAGCGCAGACTGTTGAAATCTGTGAGTGATGCAGATCCGGAGGCAGGGGAACAGGTCCAATAGCGCTCTGATACCACTGAAGGTACGAAACGAAGAGACAGAGAGAGCGCAGGTACAAGACGAGTTGATGGAGCAGTCACGTCAAATCTTAGGTAAAAATGAAGAAACACAAGTACAAAGTACTTGTACCTAGACCTAGGACTAAGTGTCCTAGGTGTCACATAGGACTAAGTGTCCTATGTGGCCTAAAAGGCACTAATACTATAAGTGCCTACACTTATGCCTACAAGGCACATACCATGGCCTGTAGGGCATCACTAGAACCACCAGAAGATGGCCTACAGTATTGGTCAATTGTAGTAAGCTTACATAAAGATCTTTCTCAGACTCCTTTTTATTAGAAGCAGCACCTTTGTAAGCGTTTCTGGGTGGAGCATCTCCCCTGTTATTGGTTAAGAGGGGGTCTAAGAGGATGGAGATATCGAGAGCGAAGGACATTATACATTAAACTGTAATTTTTAAAGTTGCTCTTAGAGGATTCCTTTCCAAATCTTAAAGGAGATCAGAATGTAGTCATACATTAGGGACTTTGTAACTGTTGGTCAAAGGCACCCAATAGATTTTGTTGAATGTATGAAGGGTGTTGCAGCAAGGACTATGAAAAACTCAGCGTATGCTGACTGGATATACATTACTGGCTTCACAAACTGAATGCCATTGGGCAAACACTGATTTTTGTCAGACTTATATAAATTTTGGTAAATGCACACTTGGATTTACTGACTATGGGAATGAAAGATGGCTGTGACAAAGCTCAAATAAAATATTCCTGCACGTGGTGAATTATTTGGATTTAACCTGTGATGCTGGATTGAGTGGGATACCTCTTGATGATATTGGATGTTTGTTGATGAACCAATGAAACCTCCAGCTTATAAATTACTGCAGAAAACACTCTCATAAGCCCTCTCTCTTTCTCCCTCTCTCTACAGACAGCTAGGGCCCAGGACAACATGTTGGGCTGGACCCCCTTGAAGGTATCTTATTTCTTGAGAGAAAGTGAGTGCACAGTTCAACGTAGAGCTCTTCCACAAAATCCAACGTGAATCCATATTACAAGAGCTTCAAGCTCATTTGAAATTGGCAACATGCCACTTGTCTAAAATCTAGACTAAGTCCTATTACATGCCACTAAGGGCAACTCTGGAGTCTTTGAAGCACTTGGTCATGCGAACCGCCTCCTAGATGCTTGTTAGGCTCCCGTAGTGCTTAGGAAAATAACTCTCTAGTACCTGCAACAATTAATTAAAGCGCACCACCATGGCACCCATTAATTGTTAGCGCTTTGCATGCAAATAATACACCGTGGACTAATTCTAGTCACGGTGGGCGTCCCCACTGAACACATGTGCACACATAACAAATATAAAAAAATATATTTATTCTCTGGTTGACCGAAGTCAATGCTCTTGATCATAATTAAGGGGCTGGTCGAGGCGCCTTAATTATAGTCAAGTCTCTCCAACCGAAGTTGGCACAACTCTCCAACCGAAGTTGGCACATCTTGGTTAACCGCAGTTAACCTTCTTGGTATAAACCAAGTCTTCCTGACCGAGATCAGGCTTACTTGACTGAAGTCAAGTATTTGTAACCGTAGTCAATTCTTTGACCAATAGAAAAACTCTTTTGACCATAATTAACCCAGATGGAAAAACTCTTTAATTATGATCAAATAAATGGTCAATTGTACTTTGACTTAGGATATTTACATTGTGGTGACAACCAAAGAGGTATTTTCCTTGTTATGTTGTTGATAGTATGCTTTATTGTTTTCAATGTTGAGTGCAGAAAGTTTAGTTGTCCACCATGTGGCAAGCCAATAGTATCATCATGTGTGTCAAAACAGTGGTTCGTACCCTGCTTGTTTTGTTGGTGCTCATCAAGTTAGCTTAATGTGGAATAGAAGGATCAAGACACAAATCTATACCATTGATCTTCATGACTAGAGTATTCCAGAAACCAACATTAGGCATTTGTTTCTTGGCAGCTTAGGCTTGTCTGGGAGATATGCTTGACATTCATTAAACAAAAAGCAAACATGGAAACTCTTCAATGACTGCTTTGTACTGTCCTGATTGATTTGAAGTGTGCCTTGTTATGACAGGCTGGTCGGGAGCAGAGCTTGCTCAGCTGCTACAGGAGGGTGCTATGATGGCTGTAAGAAATGGTCATAGTTGTGTCCTCCAAAAAGATCTAGACCAGGCTGTTGATCGTATCACTGTTGGTCCTGAACGTTTGGGGGTTGGACGCGGCCTTCCCGTGCACCGGCGAATGGCTACACGGGAAATTGGTTTGGCAATTACTTCACATCTCCTTCGTCGGCTTGAAGGGGCTAATCTGGAATACTGCGAACGCATCTCCATCATTCCTCGGGGCGAGGTGTCCACTTAGCTTTTCTATGCTCTGTACTTTGTAGAGTCCTACCGCATTCTTGTAGTGTCTGTTTCCTAGTTGAGTATTTTCTACTCTTGTATTGGGGTACCTATGAATGTGTGTAGTTACATGACTGCATAATCATCAGGAATGTCAGACGTTTTATTCAATTTGATTTTCTGTGAATTCTCTAATTTGACCATTCAGACTCTATCACGTACACTTTTTGAGCGTCTTGATGATGAGGCATATTTCTTTGAAAGGCGGCCTCAGCTTCTGCACAGGATGCAGGTTTGATTTGCAGGGATATATGTATCAGCACATTATAGCAACTGCGGCTAGACATGGCAAGTCACATTGGATAGTTCGTTGCAGGTTTTTTTGGGGGGAAGAGCCGCAGAAGAAGTAATGTTTGGTAGAGACACATCAAATTGGACATTGTCTCATTTGTGTGATGCCTCATGGATGGCCCGCAAGCTCATTACCATGTAAGTAGTATGTACATGGAGTTTGCTTTGAATTTAAATGCGCAAGGTTTTACGTGGGTTTTGTTGAAAGTAGTCGTGCCAATGCTGATGCACATCTTTATAAAGGAAGCTTGTTGGTTGAGGCCTCAGTAGATTGGATTGGATGGATTTGATGTTTCAACCCACTCGTATGTCCTCAGAAGGGAAGCTTCTTTTGACAGTGGTTCGGATTGTCACTGAAAAAGATAGTGTATTGCATTGCATGATGTTACCAAAGTTACAACAGAGAGAATCACCATGAAAGGGACATCCCAACTTAAAGCTATGTCCATATAACACCACAAGGTGGCTTGACATGTTTGCTTGTAGTGCCACATGATATGCTACGTTGAAAGAAACAGAATGGTGCATCCCAAGAAATGTAGATGCTTGGATACCAACTTGTCTAGAAATGCTCATGCCTATGCATAGTTACAACAACAATGAGGGTGCATCAACATAAAAGGCTCCAAGAGTAGATGAAGTATGTGAGAGCTCCTTCAGTGCATCTAATGTTCATGGATAATTACTTTTTTGTGTGCACTACATGTTTGTGAAATCTGTGAGTGGAGAGAACACACAACTTTGGTGATAGTTTGAGAAAGCTGAATGAATTCCACAACTTCGAAATCCAAAGGAAGATGGGTTTGTGGGAAACCCTAAAACCCTAGACTATGAGTGAATTCTAGAGAAACACATATGGAGGACCCTAGACTCTTTCATTTAATTGGAGGAAGATTCTAGATTTGAATCTATAAATTGTCTTAGTCCCTATAAATTGATTACACATGTCGTAGCCTCGTGTATAGTCAATATTACAACCCATAAGGGCATTATCCAATCAACGGTGGACATAGCACCAAGGGCCTCGGCCCTCCCTTCCCCCCCCCCCCCCGCCGGCTTTTTCCAATCCCCTTCCATAATGCAAAATGGTTGTAGGTCTATACTATGACAAGCCATAAGGGCATCATCCAAGTCACGGTGGACTAATGCCCAAAGATCTCCTATCCCCCCCTTCCATAATGCAAAACGGTTCTAGTGAGTTTGACTTGTTTCTTACAGATACATCATCAATGCCCCTGTAAAGAAACCAGTTATCCTGTACACCCAGGAGATACTTGCATAGGAAAATTTCTGCTTTGAGCCTTGGTGAACATGTTTGATTGCCTAGAAGAATATATCATTTGGACCTGTTGATTTTCCACCTTTTCATGGATGAAGCAATGTTTGATTTCAATGTATTGGCCAAAGCAATGCATCATTGATTACCACAAAAAGAGGAACTCCACCGTCCTGTACCATGGTGAGATTACCAAGTAACCTCTGAAGCCAAATCGCTTCACATACTGCTACATTTGGTGCCATGTGCTCAGCCTCAGCGAGAAAGATCGAGAGTGTTTTGCTTCTTGCTCACCCATGAAATACTACCAGCGCTAAGTGAAAAAGTATAGTGTGCAGTAGACTTTTGTCTTGCTACCTGCCCAATCATTGTCAGAAAACCCTTACAGCTGACAGTTTCGGACTGCTCCTAAAAATCCCCAAAATGTGTAGTACCTTTGACGTGTGTGAGGATTATTTTTGCCTCCCGCCAATGTCTGACCTGAGGATCTGCTATTTACTGGTTGACATAACTTACTGCATATGAAAGGCCTGGCCTAATTGCTTGTACAAAGTGGCATCCATATCTGGCTAATCCACACCAACATCCATTTCAATTGTGTCCCCATGGGAGTGGAAGTTGGTTTATTTGGAAAATCTTCAGCAAGCCTTTAGCATACTGTGTGTGACTAACAGAATTGACATTAGTGTGTTGCCATACTTCTATGCCCAAAAGTAATGCAGTCATCTCAAACTCTTCGCATAATGCTGCCTTGAGTCAATCTATGAGAGTTTGATCATATTGCATGTTATAATGAGATTAGCTACATATAGAGTGATGAGCATGATATTGATATTTTTCTGTAAAACAAAGAGATTTGGATCTGATTCGGCCTTTTGTACCATGACCTAGGTGCAGTGGCTGTTCCATAAAGATTTCCTCATCCAACCCTCCATATTATTAAGGCCCATTGGACCAATAGAATTGTGCTGTCATGGATAACACTGTTCTTAGAGTGGCTGGTTTTACAATTGGTGCAAAAGTCTATGTACAATCTACCCCTCCTTCCTTTTCACCTTTAAAGAAAGTAACCTTCTACTAGAAAATTGAGAAACAACAATCCATCGGATGCTTGACCAATCAAAAAAGTGGAAGTTGGCTGCTACGTTACCTGCTTCTCAGGACCCCAGCTCAATGCATAGAGTGCCCCGAAATAGGTGCCAACAACCAGGGTGGGGGGCTATACAACTAGTGGATTCCTTGATCCGTGAGAATGTAAAAGATGTCTGCAGGCCATGCCTTGTAGAAACGCTTCTGCCTTTCCGTGTCTTCCTAGATCCCTTTGTGCCGTGCTCCCATGTGACCCACAGGGTGTAAATGATATTATGACATATGTTGAGGATGGTGGCTGCAGGCTAAATTTGCTGCCCCCCCATCAATATTGAAACCGGCCTTCAATAAATCTAAGGGAAGTAAACTAACAAGTAACCAGTCAACACTGCTACATTAACAATTCAGCAAAAGTATTACCAGCAGATTGGGAGTGCCCCTTGGGCCTGCACCAAGACAAAGACACAGATTGGCCCCAAACCTTGGCGCCCCTTTCGGTATTTCTTTAATTAAGTGAGAGGCCCTGAATTCCAGGCTACATCAAGGATACATTCCTTCTTACAATTGGGGCATTCCACATCCCATTGGGCATCCACATACCTTGCATAGCCTTTACAGTTCACCTCTCTCATTGTACCTGGCAATAAGAATCCATCTCTATTCCAAATTGAATGCACTCAGCCTAGAACTGTTACTAGCAGCCCACTCAGCCACTCAGTTCCCCACAGCTGTCACTAGTGCCCAATTAGCCAACTATCTGCTCAAAGCAGAAAAAGGAAGCATACACAAGCTTTCTCCTTTGACCAGGAATGCCATGACCAATAGTCTCTCACCCTATGGATCACACATATCCTGATACAACAACTTGTTTCCCATAAGAGAACTGGCATCACAACACAACAAACACTATGGCAGTTACACTTGTACCATCCCTCTCGGGGTTCCACGGATACTTCCCATTCCAAGCATGGATTTCCGACCCCTACTTACTTAGCAATGAGGCTGTACCAAAGATGTGCCGTCTGCCTAGCAACCATTGCCTGCATGTGACCCATCTCCTAAAGAAACCAATAACATATTCCCACATGGAATATGTTACCTGCCAAAGCCAGTACACAATGAGTTCAAACCCACTTGCATTCAATGCTCTTCCCACTCATAATAGGGATTAGTATTACAACACGTTAGTCCTGCCAAGGCTCTGCTCTCACACCCATGTGACCATAGGCCACCATTCTCAGTGTAAACACTTGCATTTAACCTGGGAGCGTTTACTAGCAACCCAAACAAGGCCACGCGCTCCCCAGACAAGTGTCCACTGGCTCACTGGTATACCCAAACAATGGGTGAAAACATAATTGAACTGCCCATGATGCTCAGAAGCACGAACAACCTCTGCAAGCATTCATTGTGATCATCCTGCCAAGCAAGTCTCCCAAAAACCAACCCAATGCTCACGAGCAAACACAAGAGAGCATGTGTGAACCATTTACCAGCCCGGCGTTCATCCCAAGCTCTTGCACGAGCCAATTCACAACTCCTTGCTAGTTTTTCTGTTCATATGGCCACATAGTTAGCTACATCAAGCACCCTTGACGCAAATGCCTATACACGCAGCCCAGAATCTCTGCAAATAGCACACATGAGCTGAGTAATAGGCCAACACCAGCCCCTTCACAAGCCCTTACAAATTGTATGGCAAATTTGTGCAGAAGAATTCAGCTTTGTCAAGAAAGCCACGAGAATGTATTCAGCAACAGCCAAGAGCTTCGTGCACGTCTTGCTCTTTGTCTTACAAATCCCTTCAAAGTTTTCATAAACCGCTCGAGAAAAAACATCCACCGACTATGAATGGTACCTGCAATGGCCACCTCATCAACTATGTGCACAAGCAAGTGCACTTGAGTTGTCATAATGCTCGAGGGAAAGTGCTTCTCAAGCAAGCATACGGCTTCGATGGATTCCACCCTAGCCTTCTCGATGCTCGATATGGAGATCTCTTTTTGAGATATCCACCTATTTCACATGCCCATGTAAGATATATTCATAATCAGTCTACAGATTATTCAACTTCAATTGAAGAAAATGCAATCAATGCGATTTGATAGTAAGCATACCTCACAATACCATTGATCTTGAATATAGCATTTCTAGCATTTTCTTGTAAGCACCCTTTTATCGTAATTGGAAGGATGAACTATCAAAGCAACAAAGAAGTCATGTCAACAATATAACATAATCATAATTACTCTAACGCATCACGATTATCGGTACACTAATCCTACAACTTAGAATACTTGTAAGACCTTGTGCCAATCATGGGACTTGAGCCCACTAAGCTTATTGTCATTTGAAAATGCTCCTTTCAAGCAACGCATGTACCCTGTGGGTGTTTGAAAAGAGACAATGTCTACCTTGAGGATCCATGTTGCTTTCGGGAGGATAACTTTTCCCGAAGCATGCACTTGGGGCCACAAACGAGACATCCTATTCATAGTACGCAAGTCTTCTCATACTCCTCTCGAGTCTTTGGAACCAACCAAGTGTTCCCAAATAGTAGCTCCCACATTCTTGAAGATATGCATGGGATCCAAGAGATGATTGATTTGTAGTTGACCCCAATAAGGAAACTCGTGAAAGATCGATAGCCTCTTCATACCAGGAAGAGGTTCCTCTCCATTTGCCCTCCAAGCCTGAATCTAGTCACTTGCCTTCAAATATGGTGGTGGTGGATCAAGCTGACCTCCATGTGCGAGATGGTTCAGCGGAAGATATCGAGCATGACCTTCATAAACATTTCTTCTCATATGTTTGGAGTATCGTGCAAGCGATTTTAAACGCGGTCCACAAATAGAACAAGCATGGTACCCACTTGTAACAAGTCCTGCATGTGTGCATGAATGTATTAGTATAAGACATGCGTACGAAAGAGAGTGATAAAAGCATAATCCTATATTATACATGTAAAGACACAACCACATACCTGCGCACTCTCTATATCCTGGGTAGTCATGCATGGTCCACATCAAGATACCTCTAACCAAAATATCATTGGTATGTCTAGGAGCTTTGGAAATATCAAAGGCCCGCACTCCTGTCCATAAGATCTGTAACTTCTCTATCAAAGGTGCCATGTACACGTCCATATTTTTGGCCTTGTACTTCCCTGGCACAAGTAGTGCAAGCATGAGGTGTCCCTTCTTTATTGTTATCCATGGTGGGATATTGTAATTCACTAAGACTATGGGCCATGTCCACCAAAGATGTCGAGCGTAACCCGAAAGGATTCATGCCGTCTGGCCATTGATTGTCTATGTGCTTCCAAGCTGCACAGGAAACTTGTCAAGCTGTCAAACTGTCAAAGGTATAGCAGAGTTGTTTTGCATAGTGTCTACATGGGAATGTGTGGAAGATATATCGGGAAGCAGGCCCTGGAAACTGCTATAACTTCGTATATGGCAGGAGCACCACCCAAGTCTACCTGTGATATTCTTGCTCACCTCAATAAAATCTGACTGGTTTTGATTGAGAAGATTGACAGCCTAGAGGGCACCAATGTGGCACTTCTGAATGAGAAAACACGCGTACACAATACCTTGGTTGAAAGAAAGAAACAAGGGGCATATACAAGAGGAATGGAGGAAGGGGAAAAAAAAGAGCGATGAGTGGGAGAGAAAGAAAGACAGAAAGAAAAAAAGAAAGTTTATTAAAGTCTTTGGAAGACTGATGGGTCTATGAGACTATAAGAAACGAGATACAAACAAGCTGAGAGGGTGGAGCTACTAAATAAGCTACATAGTCGTAAGGACCTCAATACAAAAACCAAAGCATATGGTCCATATTATTATGATCATCCTCATCACCGCGATCATCATATGTCGTCAGAGTACAAAGCAGTACCCAACGTAACATCAAGAAGGACTCAGCGCCTGATGGGGTAGCGGTAGCATAAAGTCAGAGATACAGTGCTATCGGCTATCTGGGGGCGCTGCCCTGCGTGGTTTCTTGGTGGAAGCTCTGCGTTGGACCAGGGCTACGGTAACCCCAGTCGGTTGTACCCCTACCTTGAAGATGGAGGGGATGTCTCCAAGTTTAATCTGTGTGTCCATCCTTTGTCGAGTATGACGCATCACTGGATTTGGGTCTCGTTGGGGTGGCGGTAGCCTGCATGGTGTGGCTAGAAGAACTTTTTGATCATACTCTGCGAGGATTTTGCCAATGCACCTCAGCCCTTTCTCTGTGATTTGAGTAAGCACTCCCAATGTCTAACTGCCTCGTGGATGAAGGCGGCCAAACATCTCTGGTTTGGAAGGGTGAGGAAGTGGGACAATAGTCTAAAGTTGTCTTTGAAGAGGCAATGAAAGCGACCACGGATCTCGTAGTATAATGGAAGCCTGAAGATGAAGCGCTCCTCCTACTTGATCTCCTGTAGCTCACGTAGGGTGCATATGCGTGAGTATGTGGTCCATGGTCCCGTGGTAATGTCGGAATCTTGCTTGTCCATCCTCTTCAGCGGAGGGGCTGCAGAGAGATCTTGAGGCTTTAGAGGTGTTTTGCAGAGAGAGAGATCTGAGGGTCAACCTTGGGAAAACTAACGTTATGATCTTAACACCTCACGAGCAGTGACTAACCGACTCACTTTCACCTATCGTGGTGAACCAGTGGAGATAGTGCAGTCATACACATATTTGGGAGCAGTCTTCACAGGACCCATCTTCACGATGAAACATGCAGCCTAGGCACGACTCACACGAGGGCGTAGTGCTTTGGCTAGACTAGAGCGGCATTGTTTCCAGGCGCACTTCCAAGATCCATTGACGAAGGGCTGGCTTTTCGACACACTAGTGCGGCCGACTGTCATGTATGCAGCACCTTCTTGGGGGTGCGATCTTCTAAGGACAGATTGGAGGAGCTTCGAGCGGCTACAAGTGACGATAAGATCCAGGATGATCCGATGTAAGCCCTCAGTTCCACATGAGATAGTACAGGCAGAGTTCGCCATGACACTTCTTCAGGTTGATGCCATCTTTCAGACAGTGACTTTCATCCATAAGTGTAGGACTTACCCCATTGGAAGAGTATCAAAGGAGGGATTCATTATCAGACCCCAGTATCTCAAGGATAGAGGAGTATCTCATGCATTGAGGATTGCCATTGATCAGATGCGGCTTTCATCCCATCAGCTGAGGATTGAGGCAGGGAGAGCAGCGGGTATACCTTAGAGAGCAGCGGGTGTGCACGCTATGTACGTTGGGGGCGGTTGAGACAAAGGAGCACTTTGTCCCATAGGCCTTGCATCTCTGCTCTGAGCCCTTGCATCTCTGCAAAGTGGCTGACCTTGGTGTCAAGTACGCATGCATAGATCTTGGAGATGGCATGTCCAATCATGATGGTCTTGTAGTTTTTCGGGTCCATGGGATCCTTCGCCTTGTGAATAGGTGAGATAGCGTTAAGGGTCCAGTTGCGTGGAAAGCCAAGGCAAACAGCTTTGCTAGGATCAGAGCTAGGGTGTTAATCCCATGTGCAATGAATTTGGTGCACAAGCCCTCATGATCTTTCGCTCGACCGTTATGAATATAGAGTCAGGTAGAGTAGATAGGTGATAGATTGCGATTAATGTGTATATCATGATAAGTGGCATGAGTGATCGGTAGTGTGTGCGGTACTGCGAAGTGGAGTGGAGATACGGAAGAAAAGGTATGTGTGGTCCGCTCCTAAAGGAGGTGGTGCACAGTGAAATCAATGATATGAGAGGCGAAGGCAGAGGACCCCCTCCTATCCCCCCGTCCTTCCCGTCCCCCCACCAATGTGGGAGATGAGTGGGAGAGAGAAAAGGCAGAATAGGAGTTAGAAAAACAAGTCTCAAAGATAAGATGCATGCAATGGGGACTGAATTGCTGCAACTTAGAAACATAAAATGCCTTAAATGTCTTGGTTAGAGGTCTAGCGGTAGGAGATACCCCAATGGCAGATGCTAAAGCTTTGTACGTAAGGTTGTCAACCTTGCTTGTGAGGCAACTTGGAGAGTGGGCAAGGCCAATGCACCTACGAGGGCCTTGATAGTGAAACTTCTGACAACAATGGACAGGTCTATCCTCTTGAGTATGAGGGCAACATTGAAGGGAACTAGGACATATTTGGATGATAATTTCAAACTCCTTGTAGAAATAGAACTGGAGTGAGGGGATGGTACGTGTGATGGCGTTGGGCCTCCGAGATGGGGTTCAGAGCACATTGAGTGTGGTTCTATGGAACTCTAATGGCACCCTTTGGTTTGTGCAGGAGTTTTTAAAGACCTACACGGACAAGATGTCATCTTCTACACCGAGACACATGAGAGTCGAGTGAGAGAACTACCATGGTGAGTTAATACACCTGGGAGTCGGCTCACAGGAGGGAGATGAGAAGAGATAGTAGGATGCGAGGTTCTAGAGGCATAGCTGTTCTTGTTAGATCTCAGTTGAGATTGCTCATATCTATGATGCGGAAGGAGAAGCACGCACGGCACACGTGGATACGAGTTTAATCACTTGATGCATGACCAATTGTCATTGTTGTGTGCTACTTTCCCTCGGATACATCATCCTATGCACAAGAGGTCACCACAGAGGGTTACCGTCTATATGAGACGATATATCACAATGTTCTCTAGGTAGGGAGAGATCCTTTTTCTAGGCACACGGGAGACAGATTGGTGGGTTTAATGGATTTTGGATCAAATTTTCTTAAAGGAACAAAGATGGACCCAGCAGAGCTTGGGATGGGTAGGCATTCTGTTAGGAAATGGAGTCAATTTGAGTGACTTTTAGTGTGTTCTAGAGTAGTACTATACTACTTTATATCCTAGAGTGCCGCGTGTCACTATGGGACTTATCCCATATACATTTGACACTTGGAGTGTGTGTGCCTACCCTATAAAGGCATTGTACTTTCTCATGTCAAATCATCAAGCCTCAAGCCTTTCTTGATCATGTAAGTACTTTGCTTGGTTGTACATTTCTTTCTAGCATTATTTCATTTCCATTATGATTTCCTAGTCTTGCTTTTCCTTTCCATTCCATGTCTTGCATCTTCATTTGGTATTAGAGCTAGGCTATCTTCCAAGAGGTTGAGGTAAGAGATTGAGGACATTGAAGCCTCTCTCCCTCAATCCCCTTGGAGGAATGCCCTCTCCAATTCCATCTTGAGCTCTACTCTCTCCACCCCGAGCCTCACCAACAATGGCAACTCAACTCATGGCTCGTGGCAGCTCCAATGGCGTGTGGCAGCTCAGCTCCAATGATTCGTGGCAGCTCCATGCTCCGCTCATAGGCGCCACTCTCTCGGCCTAGTGCCCAGCTCGCAGCAAGCAGCAAACAAGCCCGCCATTCAACTCGCAGCAAGAAGCAAAACAGTCCGCTATTCTGCCCGCTCTCTGCCCTTACCAGCTGTACAGCCAGCTGTACAATTGTATGGACTGTTGCGCCATACAACAGGCCTGCAAACAGCCCGTACAGCCTGACCGTACACCCGCTCCTGATCTGCCCGCTCCTTTTCTCTGCCCGCTGCTATTCTGTCAGCCACCTACAGCTCCATTGTGCCTGCCATCTTTTCCTCTGCTCGCTTGTGCCCGCCATCTACACATTCTGTCCGCTCTTCCACTTCGACATTCACTATTCTCTCTCCTAGCTGCCAGCTTTATGGGTTCGATTCCCACCAACTCTCTTCTTGTGGGGGGATGGATTCCCCACATGGCAAACAAAAGTGCAAGTCCTTCTCATGAAGGAGAATGCTTGGGATGCCATCGAAGATGATGAAGCACTTGAGGCATCAACGGAGCCTCAAACACGCAAGATTTGGAAGCAACACAATTCGAGGGCCATTGCAATCATCGGGCTTTGCCTAGATGATTCATTGATTCATCACATCAACTTCAAGTCCAAGGCAAAGGAGATTTGGGCACGCCTCGAGAATATATTTGGTAACAAGATCACCAACTCCAAGGTATTTCTGAAAATGCAATTTTATAAGTTGAAAATAGAAGAGTTTGATACATTGAGTGCACATATAGCAAAAATTCAGTCTTTAGTTCAACAACTCTCCAACTTGAAGTGTTGCCTGGATGATGAGGACAAAATGGCTGTCCTCATGACAAGTATGGAAGGGATTTTTCGCTTTGAGAATGCCCTTGAAGTACTTTGCATTGCATCAACTACCTTCGAAGATATGGTATCTCTTCTTCTTGAAAAGGATCGCTGCAACAAAGAATCTCCATCCTACTCAGTGGATACTACACAGGCTCTTGCCTCCACCAGCAAATGGAGACCCAGGCCATTGACTCCACCAGCACGAGGAAAGACATTCAAGCCATTCAAGTGCACATATTGTAACAAGCTCGGTCAAATAGAGTACAGGTGCTACCAGAAGCTTGCTCAACAACAATCGAAGGATCATGCTAGTTGGGTGGCATCCGCCACTAGTGATGATGCAGACGAAGATGACTAGCCGACACTGGATCATGCTCTTATTGTCTGTCTCCAGCATCTAGAGGATGATGGAGATAATGATGGGATATCTCAAGGTGTATGCCTCAGGCACACCTTGGTTTCTATGTGTGAGTGCTAGAGGCACAATTAGGTGCCCACAAGCACAGTTAGGTGGTGGAAAGCCACATAGGATGATTGAGAGAATCTAGGAGCAGATTGAGGAGATGATTGTGGAGCTCTGAAGTCATCAGTGATGTCAGTGAGCATGTATGAGGTGCCTACTTAAGGACCTCACTCTTCTTGATTCCATAATGCAAGTATTCTGAGTTTGTGTCCACTCTTTCCTTTCCTTTCAGTTTACCAACATGGTATCAGAGCCCTTTGATCCCCCTTGAGCCCATTTCTGCCACATCTTCTTCTTCACCATCTCTTCCTCTTCTTCCCAAAGTTTGCTTAAGCCTGTTCTCCTCCGGTTCTCCACCATTTTCCACGCCCTTCTTGCTGGAGATCCACCTCGAAGGGGCGAACCCCTAGCTGAAAGGAATTGAAGAAAGACGCCCTCGTTTCGTCGCCATTACACGCAGTTCGTCGACTGTTGCTTCTGCGTTTTCTCTCAGCACACTCCATACTTCTCTAATTCCTTTCAGGGGGAGGTAGTCCATACCTAGAGCTATCCTGTGCTGAAATCTGAGCAGCAATGGCTGCATATTCAAGGTAAAAACAGAGAAAAACCAGTCGTTTTTGAAGACGCTCCAGCCAGCAAAGTCGCGCGAAATCTCCTCAGACCTCTGCACTAGAAGTTCACCTTTAGGTGAGCTTTCTTTTGCTTCAGAAAGCCCCTTTTCCTTTGCTCTGAAGAGTAAGCTACAAGCCCTCCAAGTTCAGTCTTTTGGTTTTGACAGTTTTGACAAGTTTTTGAAGATGATGCTACATAAGATGCTATTCTAGCATTTCTGTTTTTTTTTGAAACTTTCAATAACATCAGTACAAGTGTGGCTTCAGTTTTGCTTTGAGTTGCTATACCTGGTTTGATTAAAAAGCTTTCATTTTAGCCACCTCTGTGAAGCATGTAAGTGAAAGCATCATTGATTGAAATTTGGTCACAAGACTTTGCTACATTAAACGCTTATATTTTGAAGCATTTCAGTTGTTATTCTAAGCCCTATAAGAGAGAAGACACTGCCCAATACTTGGGTTAGACCCTCTCATGGCTTGCTTATGCAAAATATGTGAAAAGCCAAAACATAAAGCAATGTCTTGTTATGCTACAAAGGATGAAAATGCCAACCTGACTTCCTTGTTGAAGATTGCCAAAACAATGGTTGCCAAAAAGGAAGCAACTACAAAGCCAGAGATCTACCCTCTCATGGCACTTTTATTTGACTCCAAGTACAAGAAAAAGATGAAGTTCAGATACCTAAGATATGCTTCTCTACACAACTATGGAGATGACAAGATAATTGTTCTCTTGAAGGATATGATTTTCAGATCCACTTGTTCTACTTCTTTTATCACGGTACCATCTTATAAGGCACTAGACACTGCCCATGTGGTAAGACCTTGCCTTGACAGGATATTTTGCCTCCACAAGATGAGGCATTCCATGAAGATTAAGCATTTTAAATCATCTCTATGTATGCTCCAGATCTCTCTTTTTATGTCAAGGTACTCAGCCTGGATAGTCCTCCAAAATGAATGAAATAAACTATTGTGTTTTGTGTGTTTTTGTAAACACCTCTGGTCACCTTATGATGTAGGCCATGTGTATGTTTTGCTCCATGGTACCTCCTGCAGACATTGTGTGCATGTACATGCAGTGGAGATAACCATTGGAAGGTCTTTTTGCATCCCTTTTTGTTTACCTTACACCCATGGGAACCCTTGCTAGCATGAGAACCTAGCCATAGATTTATCCTTGACCACCATGAGATGGCATGAGAAACTATGAGACTAGATGTATCCTTGACATAGCCTGAGGCATTCCCTTGAGGGGGGGTTTGATGGGATATCTCAAGGTGTATGCCTCAGGCACACCTTGGTTTCTATGTGTGAGTGCTAGAGGCACAGTTAGGTGCCCACAAGCACAGTTAGGTGGTGGAAAGCCACATAGGATGATTGAGAGAATCTAGGAGCAGATTGAGGAGATGATTGTGGAGCTCTGAAGTCATCAGTGATGTCAGTGAGCATGTATGAGGTGCCTACTTAAGGACCTCACTCTTCTTCATTCCATAATGCAAGTATTCTGAGTTTGTGTCCACTCTTTTCTTTCCTTTCAGTTTACCAACAGATAATGATTTTGCTTTCTAAGCATGATATATTTTGGGTACTCTGCCCTGGGGGTGTTTCCAAAAAATGAATGCAATAAATCATGTGTGTTGAGTCAATAAAGGTACATTGCCTTGGATAGTCCTCCTAAAATGTTTTGGCTTTGATAGGTCTATTTGTTGGTGCATTAGCCTCCTAGACCTTTGAGTTGATCATACATCCATGCATGATGAGCCTCTGAGCCATGCTAGATGAGATTTCTATGTTATGCTCCCTAGCCTCTGAGCCATGCTCACTTGCCTCTGAGATTGTGTGGGAGCCATGTCTAGTTCTAGACTGGCATGCACAGTTTTTGATGACCGTCATGTTCTGTTCTTGGTTCCATTTCAGTAGTCCCTCACCTTTCCTCTATAGGGGGGTGTTAGGAAATGGAGTCAATTTGAGTGACTTTTAGTGTGTTCTAGAGTAGTACTATACTACTTTATATCCTAGAGTGCCACGTGTCACTATGGGACTTATCCCATATAGAGTGTATGTGTGTCTATCCTATAAAGGCATTGTACTTTCTCATGTCAAATCATCAAGCCTCAAGCCTTTCTTGATCATGTAAGTACTTTGCTTGGTTGTACATTTCTTTCTAGCATTATTTCATTTCCAGTCTTGCTTTTCCTTTCCATTCCATGTCTTGCATCTTCACATTCAGAGGTGATGTTAGGGAGGTGTGGATGGAGCCTCAATCTAATCACCTTGCCGAAGATCTTATAGGTAGGGTCCAACGGTGTGATCGGGTATCATTGACTAAAGTTAGCTTGGAGTCCTCCTTCAGGATCAGACAACTCTAGCCTTGGGCTACAAGACTAGGGGAGCATCCGTGAATCGAAGATCTTTAGAAAAGTCAAACACAAGGGAGAGCGAGTGCTCTCCCAAAAGTAGCGGAAGAACATTGAGACAAGCATCCTCACTTAAACATTTCTGTGCTTGGAGAGCTGAAGGGGGTCTCTATCTGTGCCATAATGCTCTGGGTGGCCACACAGGCAAGGTGGGCCCATACCTTCTCCTGGGCTTCCAATACACCTCTGCGGTCTCCTCCTTTGCTTGAAAGAGTTGCTGGATGAAGGAGGTAGTCATGTCCAAGTAGTCTCTGAGGCAGTCCTTACCGTGGCAGTCCTCCTCAGCTACTGTGAGGAAGCCGACTGGTCCCATTAATCTTAACCCCGGAGGCCAAGGAGTATCTCTCTAAGGCTCTCCGGACTCCCTCTAGGCTCTCTACCATGCCCTCCACAGAGTGCCATGTCATTTGTGAACTCTGAGTTCAGAACTCCTCCTCTTGATGGATTGGGAGTTGCAACCCATTGAGGATTGCTATCTGAGACCGCAAATGTGCCCTAGAGCCTCCATCACAAATAGAAAAAGGAAGGGAGCGAGGAGGCAGCCCTAATGTACTGAGCAGGAAGTGCAAGGGTCTCCCTTATGTGACCTTCGATAAGCATTTTCTTGGTGCTTCCTGCATGGCGGAGACCCCTTGAATCCACCTGTCTGGGGGGAGGGCCTTCAAAAGCTCCTGATTGGTGAAAGATGCCTCCATCTGCCTGCTCATACTTTGGGAGATATTCCCCAGATTGCCTCCTTGGATGCGAGGACCTGGTGTGACGACCCCTAGGATTGAAACAATTGCCGTGTTGTCATCTCTAGGATCTCCTCGGACTGAAACAATTGCGGTAGAAGTCTATGGTCATCTCTAGGATCTCCTGCGGGGTTGAGTGCATTAGGCCGTTTGCATCCCACAACCGCTGAAGCTGTCTCCTTGAGGGTCAGTGGTATGAAATTATTGCCTGGTCATCTTGTCTTTATAACAATGGCTCTTTCTCATTGCCATATTTTTTTAAATCATTATTTTAACTTCCTTGAGATCTCATTTTTACCGACCACACGTGTGTATCTTTATCTTGTGACAAGACTTCACATCTTGGCTGGGCATCTTTGGCTACCATGTGCACATGTTCATCGGCAGTTCAGAGTACACTCTTTTCATGGCCGATCACCCATTGCTATCTCCAGTATAGCACTTGTCACCTTCAGTGTGACCCTTTCTGGACATGAGAGCTCTTATCGCCTCAGTATGATCCATTGCCTTCAATCCAATTTGTCGCCTTTAACGTGACCAGTCACAATAGAAAGTTAAACTAATATTAAGGTTATTTTCTTTTCTTGCTTTTCTAGGATTTAAGCTTTATTCTATTTAGAGTCTATCTTTCCTGCTTTTGGCTTTTTCTGTAAGTTTTTTCTATTCTTGTAAAGCTTTTTTTATTCCTAACCCTAGCTTGTGAGTTTACCTTTTCTCCATAGCTCTTCTTTATATTAAGGGCCTTGCATCACTTCTAGATTATCCTTGGCTTGTTCCTTCTTTGCTTGCTTCTCTCTCTCTCTCTCTCTCTGAGCTTTCTCTCTCTAGATGCCTTCTCTCTGACCCTACAAGCGGAAGGTAATCGGTACCAAGTGGGTGTACAAGCTTAAGTTCAAGCATGATGGAATCTTGGACAAGTACAAAGCAATATTGGTGGTGAAAGGCTATGCTCAGTTAGACTTCGATGAGACCTTTAACCCCACAACCACTATTTGGATGGTGATGGCTTTGGCTGCCCATCACAGTTGGTCCATATTTCAGATTGAAGTGGTATACTGAGCTGCTTGCACTGCAGCATGTGAGATGTTGTGGCTCACGGGGATACTTGAGGAATGGACGTGACTCAAGAGGAGGTGACAGTGTGGTCATGTGCGACAACCACAGTTGCATAGCCCTGTACATTTTCTCTCTAAGCGTTCTCTCTCTAGATTTCTTCTCTCTCTAGCAAGCCTTTAGTCTATAAGGTCCGATTGATAGTTGAGCTATTTCTTATTCTGTTGTTTCAAAGTCGTTCTTGAAGGTGTTTGATTTTATCTCTAGGCTGTTTAAAAAAATTTTTAGACAGTTAGGGTTTTGCCTATGTTGAAAAGATTGATATTTCTAGAGTCTAATGTTTGTCTACTAACCCTAACGGGTTGAACCTGAGTTTAAGGGATAAGGAGGAGGACCAAGACCATTTCTGTGGCTTTCTCCATTTTATTCGGGGCTAGAGGCTACGAGTGGTACTTTCTTGGATGATTCTTACGTATGTATATCTGAGCCCTAGTTTGAAAAAGAGGATCATTGTAATAGTCCTATATTTAGGTCTTGGTTTAGAACTCTGGATTTCCAAGATCCTCTTCTTTATCCTAAGCGTTTTTTTCAGTCAGACGGAGCTCATTAGCGTTCGAGTAGGCTTTTCCACCTTGATTGACGATGGCTCTCCCTTCAGCCAATCCTCGCCCGCTTCCACCGGTGGTGAAAACCATCACCTTTTCAAAAGACGAGTTGCAGTAGCTCAAAAAATATACAGAGCAGGAGAGCTTGACATGGCTCTTTGCTCGCATCCATGAGTCCCACCCTTCCAGGTTACAGGCCAGGGATTTGGATGCTCGCCGCTCTACTTGGAGACCTGGCAGGGAACCTCACAGATGTTTGTCAGCTTGGGTGAGGTTTCTTCTAGATTGTCTTTGACTCCTCGGAGGTAGCAGGTACAATGCTTCAGGTTGGCCCATTAGCACTGAGCTCCAGGAGGATTTTTTTGACCCCTTTTTCATTGGGGTTTGATCCTGTCGAGGAGGACAGCCGGACGACGTCACTCTTCATCAGATTTCGTGGCCTTCCTTAGGTGTACCATCGACTTCTACTTTCCATTGGACCCGTCTTTGGGTTGGTTACTGAGATTCCCCCTCTCCCTGAGATGCCTTCTTCAGCAGCAGCAGAGGCAGTCAGGTCCGATGGGGTACCGCGTGCTAAGGTCATTGTCTCTGACCCGAACGTCTCGGATGACCACATTATGCTTCAACATCTAGATGGCTCCTTCTTTAGACAGAGAGTCGACATTGCAGGGAGACAGGATTAGTGTAGGATTTGCAGGACCCTTGGGCACTTTACCAGAGATTGCTTAAGGAAAAGAAAGAAGAAAAGACCTAAAAGATTCACAGGTGTGCCTCATAGCTTCACCCGACCTGGACCTTCCTCACGACCAGCTCCTACCGCTTCACGCACTGCTAGACCTTTGACTTCACAGCCAAGACTGTTAGCCTCTCATCTTGATACTTCTACAGCGCAGCCAGGACCATCAGTTTCTCGTCCCGATACTTCTTTAGTGCGGACAGGACAGTCAACACGTTCTGTTTCGGTTGTCCCTGATGGGTGCCTGTCAGAGTTGGGGAGCCGGTTCCACCTTAGGCTACCGCTTATGATGCCACGGACCCGTCTACTCTGGCAGGAGACATTCTTGTCCTGGTTCCACGTGCAAATGAGACTGCTCCTTCCCCTTTAGGTGTTCATGTGCAGGAGCGCTCACCTAGGGAGATACTCTCGGTAGAGACCCATGCCTTACTTGAGAGCAATGCCAAAGTTGTGGCTGAGGTCATGCAGATTGAGGCCGAATTGTTCTTGCAGCACCCCCCTCCCTCTCCTGCATGTCTGTCTACATTTGACAGAGGTAAGGGGGTTATTGGTTCCACTCCTCCTTCCGCAGGGCTCCTTTGCACTCCTGCGCCAAAGGTACTTCGAAGGAATTCATTTTCCGTTTTGGCAGACTTGGATGAGTTTGAGGCAGAGGAGGAGTTTGTACCCTCTACGCTCGGGGAGCACATCTTTCAGACATTCGTGGATAGAGTTCCACCCTCAGCAGGTGTGGGGGAATCACATTACCTCAGCCCTGTAGGGTGTATGGGACTTGGGTGAGATGCCAGACTCACTTACGGAGGGCCTCATTCATTTGATTCTGAAAGGGGGTAGGAATTTAGTGTCTCAGAGTGGAGACCGATTACCTTGTTGGGTACTTTGTATAAAATCCTAGCTAAAGCTATTAGCCTTTGTCTACAGCCCTTTCTCCCAGATCTTATCCATGATACGCAGACGGGTTTTGTGCATGGCAGGAGCATCTTTGATACCATCTTCGCATTTTGGGAGGCTTCGGATTAGGCCATGCATAGTGACCACAGGCTGGCTATTCTACTCTTGGACTTTGAGAAAGCTTTTGACAGGGTAGACAGGGGATTTTTGGAAGGCACACTTACTCGCTTTGGTTTCTTAGATGCATGGATCAAAGGGGTGTCAGCACTCTACAGATCAGCCCAGATTGGTGGAGTCAGGGGGGACAGGTTTTAGATTACTAGATCAGTCCGTCAGGGATGCCCCTTAGTCCCCTTTCTATTTCTTTTTGTGGCTGAGGCTATGAGATATTACATTAGAGCTCAAGGTGGTATTGTTCATTAATTGGAACAAATCCAGTGGCTTTTGGATCAGTGATGAGGACACTCCAGAGTGGGGGAATGACATAGGGTTCACTTGGATTCAGAGGGGAGTCTCGGTCAGATATTTGGGATGCCAGGTTGGGGTGGGTATCTCTCCGGCACAACAGTTTGCTCCCGTGTTAGAGAGTATCAGGAGGAAACTCATATTTTGGAGTTCAACCAGACTTGACCTTGCATCCATAGTTGTGGTTGTGAACCAGGTATTATTGGCCACTACCTGGTTCGTTTGCTCATGTTGGTGCAAATCTAGAGGTTGTATCGCTCAGCTCATGAGACCTATCAGGAACTTCCTATGGAGTGGTTTAGATGGCACCTCAGATTTTGTAGCCAGGGTGGCTTGGGAGACCCTCATTCTCCCCACAAGAGAAGGTGGTATTATTGACCCGAACTTGCAGTGTATGGCCTTGCTCTGGCCTTGCTCTGCAGGTTCGTAGTACGTGGATTGATGCCTGGATAGGAGCCCTGGAAAGTTTTTTCTCACGCAACATTCATTCTTGTACCCCATCTCATGGGGTGTCACCACAATGTAAATATCCTAAGTCAAAGTACGGTTAACCATTTATTTGATCATAATTAAAGAATTTTCCATCTAGGTTAATTATGGTTAAAAGAGTTCTTCTATTTGTCTTAGAATTGACAACAGTCAAAGATACTTGACTTCGGTCAAGTAAGCTTGATTTCGGCCAGGAAGACTTGGTTTATACTGAGAAGGTTAACTGCGGTTAACCAAGATGTGCCAACTTCGGTTGGAGAGACTTGACTATAATTAAGCACCTCGACCCTTGGTGAAAGCCCCTTAATCATGATCAAGAGCATTGACTGCGGTCAATCAGAGAATAAATAAATAAATAAATATTTGTTATGTGTGCACATGTGTTCAGTGGGGATGCCCACCGTGACTAGAATTAGTCCGCAGTTTTTTATTTGCATGCAAAGCGCTAACAATTAATGGGTGCCATGGTGGTGCGCTTTAATTAATTGTAGGTACTAGGAAGGGTTATTTTCCCAAGCGCTATGGAGCCTAACAAGCATTTAGGAGGCTGTTCGCGCGACCCAGTGCTTCGAAGACTCCAGAGTTGTCCGTAGTGGCATGTAATTAGGAAAGTAATTTAGAATGACAAGTGGCTTGTTGCCAAGAAAGAGAGCCTAAGAGCTCATGTAAAATTCTTCACGTTTTGGAATTTTTGGTAGAAGCAGCTCTATGTTGAACTATGTACTCCAATTCTCTCTCATGAATAAAAACCTTTCGGGGGGTCGAGCCCGATGATTGTCCTAGGCCCTAGTGTATCTGTAGAGAGAGGGAGAGAGGGAGAGCTTTTTTTTGCTGTAATTTTATGAGCGAGGTTACATGGGGGAGATTGGATTGACAGTAGCAGATGGATCTCTACTTCAGCCCATCTCAAATCCCCCCCTTCCCCTCTCATTGCTGCTATTCTGAAAGCTTGGGGCTGCTTCAGAAACACTATTCGCAGAGTTCCACCCACCTCTCGTGAGTGAAGAAATTCACAGGTAGCCAGTCATGTGGAATGACTTGATTTGGATGACCATGGCAGGTCACTTGGAGTGTCACATTTTATGCAGTGGTCTAGATGGGAGAGGGGACCTGCTTCTACAGTAGGCACCTGGTAGGCCTTTATGAGACTTCCAGAGGATCAGAGACTTAATAGTAGTTGGCCACCTCAGAGGGAGTGGATAGACACAGATGACATGCTGATCACAGAGTCCACTTGTTGGGGAGCGTTTTCAGGGACGGGCATTCCATTACAAATTATTCCCTGCAAGATGCACATGAGGATATCCTAGTCTTTGATGTTCAATCGGGAGGCAGACTTATTAGATCTTTTGATGATATTCTTTTGAGGTTGCCTTTCAGCCTATTAGGATTGCAGGTTTCATGGAGTGGGACAGGGACTCACAGTGGTATCTTGACGCTGATCCTCTTCTCCTTGCGTTGGGGTCTTGGAGACTATGCTTATATGGTGGTTCCCCTATTAGGTTCTTGCAGTGGGACCCAGGGGAGTGGGAATGGATTGATGAGGGGCACCGAGGGAAGAGCTCTTCCTTCTTTCACTTTACTGCTAGGAATGTCTGGAGGTTTCAGCTCAGCAGTAGAGGTTGGAGGCCCTCCAAGAGCGCCTCATTGGGCGATAGTTTTCAGATTTCCGCAGTTGTGCGGAAAAACTTTTGACGCAGGCTCTAGAAATCCCTTAGGAATAGACAGGCGAGGACAATTTGGAAAGGTGTTGCTAAGATTTTCAATATCTTTCATACAGCACCTTTCTATATGACTTGGGGTTCAGTGGCTTGGCTATCTCTTACTGGCCCTCAGGTGTTTTTCGAGGGACATGATCCAGATCTAGCTCTCACTGTACGGTGACACTCAGTGGAGTCTTGTTCCCTCCAGGATGTTCCCTTTCCTCCTTTCAGAGCTGCTCATGCCTCACTGGACACGTCTTGGGAGATTCTGGCTAGCATTGCAGCTTGGCATATTTGGAGAGCCAGGTGTATAGAGGCTGTGGAGGGTATCCAGGTTCACCCTTCCCAGGCTATGACCAGTATTTGGACCGACACAGTACACACTCTGATGGCAGGGATCCTCCAGAGCAGCCACTGCCATGAGAGTTACTTTTTTCAGAGTTTGGAGAGGATCTCCTTTCTCGTTTGAGTCTCTCTTAGAGTTGAGGTGGCATTTTCAGCCTCCGCCTTGGTTTTTTATTAGCTCATTTTGAGCTGTTTTTTCCTCATGCATTGCATGATGTACTCCCGCATTTGAGCTTGCTCTTGCGGTTTTCATTCATACTTAATGAAGTATTTTCTTGAAAAAAAAAATAGTGCCAATAGGTAAAGATATCATTGAGAGGGGTTTACTACCTGCATATGGCATTGCCCGACAATCCCTACTTTCTTTAGTCAAGTTATGGTTTTGTTACTTGTCCGTGAATTTTCAAGTACTTGCTCACATTCTAAAGCCATACTGACGTCGAGGGGTGCTAGTCCAAGAACAGCTAGTGATCATTCTATCCAATGCCCATCAATACATGACAATACTCAAACTGCAGGTTAGGTAGAATCTTTGCCAGCATATCTGTAGGGTTACCATCTGTATGAACCTTGATAAGCTCTATGCGCTTGTTCTCTAGTACCTCCCTGATGAAATGGTACCTGACCTCAATGTGTTTAGTCTTTGCATGAATTTTTTGTCTGGGTGAGCCGATTTCTTATAGGAGAACCTCGTGGGTTATAGCTAGATGTGTACTCTATTAAGCATCATGATCTTTATGCTCCAGAGGACTTTGATTCCTCTCAGGCGACTACCCCGAGGACTACTCCTGGTCTGACTCCTCTCGGACCTAGCACTACGACTACCTTTGGTCCGACTCCTCTTCCACGTAGCACTGCGACTACCCCTCGAAAAACTCCTTTGCTAGCCGCGCATGGCTTTGTCGAGAGTCCCGACGAGTTTGTAGCGTAGATGAGACTTGCCATGAGACTTGCCATTTAGACTATAACATGGAACCTAGCTTGGTTTTTGAGTCTTTCTTGGGACTTTTGTGAAGGTCCTTCAGTGGTGGATGACTTAGAACAACCGTCCTTTATTGCATTGTGGCTTTTACATGTATGTATGTATTTATGTATCCCAACATTGCGTCTAGAGTTACGAGGCAGATCAGGAGACGTAGAGGCCTGTTCTTAGGATCCATAATGATCCAGAGGATGGTAGCTTGTCTATCGTAGGTGAAGCGGCTTTGATTTCAAGGCCTGGGTTGGCTCGTTGGCCTAAATGATGTGAACTTTCTCTATGTTGAAATTGGAGGTTACATGTGTAACCTTGATGGCCAAGCAATGATCCTCCTGCTCTCTACTAGGACTCTACATTCAACATTACCGTGTTGTGTGTTGCAGTCTATTGATGGGCAGACAACAGGTTCAGTTGGCAGCCTGCTGGGCATTTGGCTCGACACGAGTTTGATCTTTTAGCCTGTCAAGTCACTGGAATCTGTGTTACTGGACTCTGCAAACCAGATTTGCATCCAACCGAATTGTGGATCTTGGGTGTTTAGAGCGTTTTTTGAGATGGAGCTCGCAAATATGCTGTAGATTTTGAAGCTCATGTGAATCCTTTTGAACACCATTCAAATTTTGAGAAAATCTAAATTCTGATGATCAAACTCCTTTTTGGTTTTGCAGATGGAATTTAGAGGGACCAATGACAATTCGAGGGGAGCATCCTGCTTGGAGCCGGGAGCCAAGCTTGTCTGGTCCTCCAATAGATTTTGAGGGCTCACTCTATGATGATTATGAATTTACGGAGCCAACTTTAAATTTTGACGTAGACAATGATGTGGCAAGGGAGGGTGAAGTCTTGGTTAACAAAATGTACAATAAGACTTTGACATTGATCAGGCAGTACCATGCAGCTTTGGCAAAGGCTATCTATGTAAGTTGGCTTATCCTAGCTCTGCTTGAGCTTAAGCATCATAGTGTTTGGGCTTGTAGGTCTCTTAAATGTCACAGGTATTCTTTATCTTTGTGGATTCGGGGATGTTATTATAGAGCTTTTGTCAAACGTGATAGTTTGAGTCACTGTCATGCTTGCAAGTGTTGTATGTTATTTTTTACTGCTAACAAATCTAATAAGATATTATCTATTAAATTTCTGTTTCAAAAGGAGGAATAGTAACCTTCTTTCCAAATAGATTACATGGGAGTGGCTGGTTAAACCGAAAAGGCCAGTACGTGGTGGATTTTGGTTTGCAGATCAAGCGACAAAGGCATAGTAAACTCACTTTATGCTTTATTGAATGAGAAAGAAGCAAGATCTTCATGTGCGATCTTCATTTACATATATGACAAGACATTCTTTGATTTGTATGGTCTTGATCAACTACCACAACGAATTATGCTTACTAAATCTTTCAACACAGGGTACTTGAAAGTTGAAACAATGCCCCACAATGAATTTTTGAAATAAGGAATAACCGCGGTCTACTTCGGAATTGGTGTGTGAAGCATATCAATAAAGGAGTGGTATAGATCCATGCCAAGGCATTGTCTGTGAAGAAAAATGGATCTCCACGTAGCTGCATTGAGAATAGCTAACCAACCATAGAATGAGAAAGGATCCACCCCATGTAAACATGAAGGAGCCTTGACTAGCCTCTTACAATGGCCTACAAGCTCCTCTCCTAAGGTTCCTAGGTTAAATCATGGCTGCCAAGGAACAGGAATGTTTCAGGAAGGGGGAATAGGAACACCGCATCGTATGACTTGTCTTATGACAGATCATCATATGACATAAAACTATACTAGAACATAAAAGAAACTAACTTTTACAGCTTTGAAATTTCCGTTTCAGCTCTAGAACTTTGAAAAGCACACATTGGAACATCTCATAATCAATGCTTCCAGTATGTGGATGACTAAATGCTGCCCTAAGATATGAGAAGACTAATATCCCTAAAATATGAGGAGAAATTTTCTGAGAGCAAATTTTTTGTGTGGTGTGGGAACGTTCCAGCCATTTTGATTCCCCCCTGGCTTCATGAAACAGCATTCCCCCCATTCCGGAGGGGGGGATGGCGTTCCTTGGTAACTATGGGTTAAATGCAAGGCATGTTAAATGCTTACGTTCTGTGCGAGAGTAAAGGATGCAGAAGCAAGGATCTGCTTATCCTTTCAAGTCAAGTTTGACTGTGAGACTTTATGTTGGAAAGCCTTAGAGACGAGGAGATCTTCCTTTCTGCAACAGTCACCAGTGGTGGTGCCGATGTGTGCCAAAAGATCTTGTAAGAATTCCTAACCGATTGAGCATTCATGAACGTGGTGCTCTGTTTACCTGCCAGGATTGGCTACCCAATTTTCACAGTGTACTGAAACTTTGGTAGCAACTTATGAGGAAGCAATTGCTATTTCCACACTGTAGGGTCCCAACTGAGATGTGCAAGCAACAGCAAAGTGATTGTTTGTCAGCTGACTCTAGATGGGAGATCTTAGTAGCTCTTATGTTCTGCCACGCAAACATCTTGACATCAAGAGACCCATAAAGACGGAGGGATCTTTGATTCTGTAAATGATGTAGAAGCACAAAAGAGTGGTGGGCGGACTCATTTATCACATGAAGTATCATTGTGGGGGGACTGAAGTCTACCACCTTTATGTCCTATCCTAAGGTATCACTTGCTTGAAGATCAACCTAAAGCTGGAACCATGAAGGTTTTATAAATCTGTGTCCAATGATTTAGTCATGGAAATTAGCACCAAAATTGAAACCACTTCATGAACATAAGAAGCCGCCTATCAGTTCCACTGAGCCAACTTACCCAAGCAGATGCCCTTCACTCTTGATATCAATCCTCCAAATCAAGTTTTACCTTTATCCCATCTATCAAGAGGGGCCAACTGTTCTAAGAGACTTTAGCTTGTCCCACAGTGAGGATGTGACGAACCGAGATGGATGAGGAGTAATCGTGATTCTTTTGTCCTAAATAGAGGAGAGCAGCCTCATGTTTCTTCTCGCATCTAGGTTGTCTCCACTGTCTTTTGGTAGGTGCTCCTTGCAATTTGCTTGTTTGGAATGCATAAGATTTTTCAGGATCCATCTATTGATGTGCATACTTATGGTATACAAGTATTTTAGGCTGTAAATAGTTTCTGGCTGTTGTTTCAGCCAGGTTGGTGGCCCTTCGGTATACCTGGACATCAAAGGCCTGGAGCATTGTGTCCACCTTATAATTGCTAAGGGGGATGGATATACTAAAGAAAAGATATTGTTGTCAGCTCCGGGTGGTGGCGGGGAGATGGTGAGGTCATGATGTATGGGGCGAAGGCAGGGGATTCCATAAGGTAGTCAACTAAGTTGTAGGCCTCCCCCTCCTCCGCCCCTTCGCCCCTTGTGGAAAGTAGGTGAATTCACCCCAGGAGGGCCATGGGTCTAGACCATTGTAAATGATAAGGTCATGTCTAAGAAAAAGTGCCCCTTAGAGTAACCGGGGATCACCTATCTGCAGATACTTGAGATATCCTTGCGTCATCTAGATTAAGATCAAGTAGTAAAAGAGAATAATCTCGAAAAGCAAGAAGCGATACTTGTCACGTAGCCATGCGCACGTTGACGTAGGAGGACTTCCCCATGACTCAAGAATGAGGTGTCACCAAGTTGTAAATACTCCAAGTCAAAATTTCAGTTGACCATTTATTTCATCATAAATAAAGAGTTCTTCATTTATTTAGTTATGTTCAAAGAGTTATTGGTCAAAGTATTGACTATGGCCAAAGAAACTTAAATCCGGTTAAGGAACCCAAACCCCAGCTAGGAAGACTTGGCTTAGGCCAAGAGGGTTAACTATAGTTAACCAAAGAACCACAAATTAGACTTTGGTCAGAGAGTGTTGACTTCGGTCAACAAGATTTGGCTCATGCCAAGAGGCTTAACTACGGTTAACCAAGATGTGCCAACTTTGGTTGGAGTTTGGTTGGAGAGACTTGGCCATAATTAAGGCGCTACGACTGTTGATCAAGCCCCTTAATTATGATTGTGAGGGTTGACCTTGGTCGACCATAGAAATTGTTCTATGTTATGTGCACATGTTTTCTTGGTGGGGACGCCCACAGTGACTAGGATTAGTCCACAGATTATTATTTGCATGCAAAGCGCTAACCATTAATGGGTGCCATGATTGTGCGCTTTAGTTAATTGTTACAGATGCCAATGGAGGTTGAAGACCCAAGTAGTATGGGGCTTAGCAAGCATCTATGAGATCACCGCGTGACCAAGTGCTTCGAAGACTCCGGAGTTTGCCTTTGAGTCATGTAAACTAGGACTTAGTCTCTTATTTGGACAAGTGGCTTGTTGCCAAGAAAGAGAGCTAAGAGCTCTTTTGTAAGAAGGATTCACGTATGTATTTTGAATTCAGCCAGTGTGCTGAGCTGAATCTTTGTACTCATAATTTCTTTGAATAATAAAATCCGGGGGGGGGAGGGTTCCAGGTGTATGGGCCACTAGGCGCAACACCTGATGGGTCGGCCTTCAATCCCAATTCTATGGGATCCACCCTTGAAGTCTCTTCTTCAACCTCCATTGCTATAGCTTTGCAGTTATCCATAGATTTTTAGATCTAAAAGGTTTAACCCTGCATAGATTGGTTGGTTTTTTTTTCTACACTACCTGAAACTATTGGAAGTCCAACCTCCAACTATAAACTATAAACTCCAAATGCTCAAGACAATAGCTATGCATGCATATATCAAGCTGCAAACCACTAATACTTTTCCATATACTAGGGGAATATCTGCAAAATTTAAACTAACTACAATTACCAAATAACCCCAAAAGGGAATGTGTGAGAAAGGAAGAAACAAATTTTATTAGAGTCTTCGGAAGACCGATGGGTCTATGAGACTGAAAGAAAACCTGATACAACTCACAGTAAGGGTGGAGCTACTAAACGAGCATCATCACCCGTGCTGAGTCCTAAGTCTGATCATACATAAGCAAATACATCTGAGTGTGACAGTGAAAAGAAAAAAGACTGGAGCGGGGCGGAATCCTCCGTATGTCATGTCTCCCTAGCTGGTGCATAGCCTATGATGGGACGCTGGCGTTTGTCAAGGGGTGCCGTGCGTCTCGGTCTCCTGGAGGAGGCTCGACGCAAGACCAGAGCCACCGTTACTCCCGTGGGGCGTGCCCCGGGTCTAAACAATGACGAGAGGTCCCCTAGAGTGTTCTGTGTGTCCCCTCGATGCCTCGTGTGTCGTGCTATGGTGGTTGGGTCGGGGTCTCTATCACGTCTGCGTCTAGAGATTGGACGATGAATATCACTCGATGGGAAGAACTCTGTGAGAAGAGAGAGAGAGAGAGAGAGAGAGAGAGAGAGAGAGAGAGAGAGAGAGAGAGAGAGAGAGAGAGAGAGAATTTTCTGAGAGAGGCTGTGAGCGCAACAAGTAGATCTTCTCGAGGTTTTCTCAATTAGTTTCACTTGGTATCAGAGGCATTTGATTGACTTCTTAGGTGGTGACGGTCATAGATCTCGACACTGACAGAGAAAAAGATTATCCGTTACTACCTTTCGCATAGGAAGTTTTGGGATGCCTACTTGCAAATTACTCCCTTCAAGAAGGTCTCAAAGAAGACCTAGACAAGAAAATAAAGGTCTATTCTCACTCCAAAAATACAGGCTGTGGTTAATACCCGGCACCATAAGGGCATACAACACATCATGCATGCAGCCGATGTGGCAAGCTTAATACACATGCAAGATCCCACCACATTGCCTTCTCTTTTGCCGGGACAGCAGAGAAGAAAAACCCAGCCACAACTCAGTTTGAGAAAGGAGTTTCCCAAGGCTCAAAGGAGGGAATTTCAGCCTCAGAGGCCGAGGGGGAATCAAGCACAGAAAGTCGCGCCCAGCAGGCCATACACTGTCTGG
This sequence comes from Dipteris shenzhenensis, assembly GCF_047967505.1. Lineage (NCBI taxonomy): Eukaryota > Viridiplantae > Streptophyta > Polypodiopsida > Gleicheniales > Dipteridaceae > Dipteris > Dipteris shenzhenensis. Next base: position 417,564 of record NC_141611.1, on the reverse strand, counting down.
TAGAATTGCATTATTAGAGGATGCCTTGCAACAACATATTTTAGCGCAACAATTGCAAGCAAATGATAATTTGAGCTCAGAAAAATGGTTCATAGTATGTCTGCTAGACCATCTCGTGAAGAGAAGGGTAAAGCTCCAATGGAGCCTGAATCTAGTGTTCATACGTTCGAGCCTAGGAGGGCTAAGGTGCCTAATATTGCCAATTATAGGCCAGAAAAGTATTCTGGTTGGATGTTTGACTGTAGTTCCAATATCACAAAGACTTGGATACACAAATGGGACGAGGCCTTCGCCATTTGTGAAATCAGGAATGATATGAAGAAAATCCGCGAGGCCACCCATATGTTCAATGAGGTAGCGGATAGGTGGTGGATAAAACATCAGAAAGATGGAGTGGCATCCACTACTTGGGAGGGGTTTAAACAAGAATTTAGAAAACACTTCTTACCTCCTGATGAAGCATCCCGAGCTTAGGATCAGTATCGAAACCTTAATCAAAGAAATTTATCAGTGGCGGAATACATTGATAAGGTCAGAGAAAGTGTAATGAAAGTTTATGAACCTCTACCTCAGTCAGTCCAGGTACAAGATTTTATCTTTGGACTGAATGATCGGATCAAGATGAAGTTCAGGCTAAGTATGCGAACACACTAGATGAAGCAATTGCCATAGCCTTGAACTATGAGGATGCCAAAGGGAACAGACCAAGTGGGTTTGTGTAGGTTGGGACTCGGTATGAGTACCCGAAGAAAATTGGGTTTAAGAAGAAGTGGATTAGCAAAGGGAGTGCCTCTCAGCCTAGTGGTCAAGCCTAGTAGGCGAAGCCAGTTGAGACTCCTAAACCACCATTGGAGTGAAAAGAAAAGTAACACCAATGGCAGCTCGGGCTTGGTCGAAGTCTTCTTTGAACCCAGAGCAAAGAGAAAAAGCGAGGAGAGAAGGCTTGTGTTTTGGATGCCTTCAGCGTCATCAGTGGAAAGATTGTCCACGGAACAAGGATCGTCGGATGACTGAGATGGTAATCTCAGAATGCGACGTGAAAATGGAGGAAAGTCTCAGAGCAGAACAGATGTAGATTCAGCTAGGAGGATCTTCTCAAAGTTCAGTACATGTTTTGTTATGTGTGTCTGTTGCTAAGCTAGTAACCAGTGCACTTGACAATGTCCTATCAAAGCGTCCGCAACAACGGGGTATACAACCTTTAACGATACAGAGTTAATTAAGATGAAAGGGCAAGTAGTCAATCATGATGTCATTGTGTTGTTTGACTTAGCGTCAACGCATAATGTAATTAACTCCAAGCTTGTAAAGAGGATGTCATTGCGTTGTTTGACTTAGCGTCAACGCACAATGTAATTAACTCCAAGCTTGTAAAGAGGCTGAAATTAAAGACTAGCCCATCTGACTATGCATATATAGTCAGAATGGCGGACGGAAGTTCAACTGAAGTATGGGACCAAAGGGTTACTTAGTTGGAACTTCGAATTCAAGACTATATAGAGAAGCTTGATTTTGAAATAACAAAGCTTGCTCACGCAAATATAGCCCTAGGTAAGGCTTGGCATTCTAGGAAGAATCTAGCCATAGATTGGAAAAAGCATATTTATCAATTCAAGATGAATGATGTACTGTATGTCTTATGAGGTGAAAAAGATATACCTCAAGGATCGTTGGTTTCCGTAATGGAAGTTCGAAAAGCTCAAGAAGAGTTTTTGTTTCTTTGTACAGCATCGGTAGAGCCGATTGATGGTCATTCGGCTAGCACTGATGTTACCCAAAATGGAGAGATGTCCAAGCTGGTCGATCAAATAGCACATGAGTTCTTTGATAGTTTTAGGGATGAGTTACCTTATGGGTTACCTCCATTGCGGAATGTTCCGCATAAGATTAAACTAATCCTGGGGGCAGAACTTGTAAATAGACCTCCCTATAGGTTAAGTTTTACCGAAGAAGCAGAGGTACGAAGACAACTGGAAGAATACCTCAAGTTGGAGTAGATTCAACCCAGTTTCTCACCTTTTGCTTCGCCAGTGATATAAAAAAAGAAGAAAGATGATACTTTTCACCTTTGTATAGATTACAGAGCATTGAATAATATCACTACTAAGCACATGTATCTAATGGCTCGGATCGATGATTTGCTAGATGCGTTACATGGGGCTATAATTTTTAGTAAGATAGATCTTGAATGTGGCTACTATCAGATCCGTATTAGAGCCGAGGATGTGCATAAAACCGCTTTTAGAAGCAAGTTTGGACATAATGAGTTTTTGGTAATTCCGTTTGGACTTATCAATGCTCCAGCTACATTCGTCATGCTTATGAACGATTTACTACGTCTGTATATCAGGAAGTTTGTAGTACATTTTATTGACGTAATCTTGTTTTCAGCAAAAGTATTGCTGAGCAACACAAACACTTAAGAATAGTGTTCAATACTTTGAGGAAAGCGAGTCTCTATGTAAATAAAAAGAAAACTGTACTGTGTATGGTAAGACTTAAATATTTAGAATTCATTATTACTCCTGAGGGGGTAGAAATGGATCCAAAGAAAGTGGCTGCGATACTGACTTGGCCTATCCCTCAGATTTTGACCGCTTTGCGATCATTCTTGGGATTTGTCCAATATAAATTAGAATTACCATAGGGTTGTAAGGTGCACCTAGTGTTTCATGTTTCTCGTTTAAAGAAAATTTTGCATGCAGGTGACTCACTAATCGAGGGTGTTGTTTAGGAGATAGAGGATAATGCAGGACGCAAACCAACAATAATCTTGGACCGAGGAACGATGCAAGTACGCAATCGGAAGATACCCACGTACTACTCTCTTGGGATATCAATTTATTCACTTGCCCCTAGGAACATTTCCCACTTACTGCATTTAAGACCCATAGCCTTAGACCCATCTAGTCAGTGCCTTGTCACCATCATCAAGGACCTTGACATTAATCCCTTTGACCATTTACATGAAGCCCAATAAATATAATACAAACATTGATCCTTTATAAAGGAAAATGTCGACTGACCCTTCCGAGGTCATGTTGCCTCAACTTGAGCGTAGCATTCCTTCCCTCTTCAGGCATCAGCGTCCTCAATGATAACGTCGGGGAATACTCTCCGTAACTGGTATACGGATTCCCAGGTAGCTTCTGATAGAGGTAAACCATGCCATGCAACCAAGCAAGCTGGAGCTTTCACCTAGGTTTGTTGTTCTGAGAGTTTGCTACCACCGAGAATTGGCCGGGAGGATATCTGAGTGCCTGCTCCGTGATGATCCAAGAGATTTGTGAAGATGGAAGAGGTTTTACGTTTGGGATTGTGTCAGACTAAGCTCTCAAAGAAGCACACGAAATGGGCAAGTATGCTGCCAACGTATCATTTTCAGATTGTCCATACTCCAGGAGCACAGAACAGAGGGGAAGATGCTTTGTCTTGAAGACCCCAGGTGAATAATGTGACTATTGGCTAATCCTTGAAAGATCGGTATCTATGAAAGATGACTGCTTATGCATCATCCAAGAGATGAGACAAAAGATGTTGCAAGAATGTCATGCACCTCCATATGCTGGGCATAGAGGAATTGCAGCTACCACTCAGGCTTTACAGAGGTATTTCTACTGGCCAACGATGCGAAAAGATATACATCAGTTTGTTACAGAACGACTCACTTGGCAGAAGGTCAAAGATGGCAGGTGGAAGGGACCTGGCCTACTTATGCCTCCTCCCATGCCTCAAGCACGATAGGAAAGTGAAGATACATGGAAGCTAGCTAGGAATGGAATGCAGGTGCATCCTTACACATGTGATGTGGTGACTTGCACAAGTACATAATACTTCAAAAAACAAAAGAGAGCTATGGTCATTCCATGGTAACTCAGTGTTAGCAAGAGACTTGCCAACTTGGAAAAGGTGGCACATGTTGTTCTTCATATCTAAATGGGGTAGAATCAGGGTGACATTTCATTATGAATGGAATGGTCTCCATGAAGGCCTGGGATGTGGTCGATTCAGAGATATATACCTGGGATGTGGTCGATTCAGAGATATATACCTGGGATGTGGTCGATTCAGAGATATATACAACAAATAGTGGGTTTGAGACAGTAAACTCTTATCACGCATAGCAGGGATAGTTCCTATGCATCACCCACCTTTTCTCTGCCCTCAGGTCGCCTTGCTGCCCATATTTGAGGTCATGAGCTCACAGCTGCTGTTCGCGCAGCTGGGAGAGCCCTTCAGGAGTTGTTTCCTAGTCGTGCCATCCAATTGAACCTGAGTTTGTGCTCGTAGAAGCCTCTTGCAGGTGTTTGAGCAGTTCTGGAGCATTTGCTTGGCTATTTTGCAGAGTGCCGCACCTGTTCACGGCTGTTTATTGGTCTCTTTTGTGGCCCGTGGTCTGGTTATTGGACCTCGGTAGCCCCTAGTTGGCCAGCATTTCCTGTTTGGAGCTCTCACTGATCATGAGGGACCTCTTATTGATGCTTCATTCAGATCTCAACTGGATCCAGGAGTTCCGAGGTGTTTTGAGATGATTTCTTGGCACTTTTTTCAGCTATTTTGTTGTGGGAGCGCAGCCCACACAGCCTGGAGCTATCCTGAGCCTGGCTGTGCTACTTTTTCAGCTCATTGGCAGAGCTTTTGGAAGCCTAAACCTTCTTTACTCGGCTGCAGGCTCCATTTTGAGGATCTTGTTCCTCCTGAGCCCTCTTTTTCCTCCATCCCCCCCCCGTCTTTTCCTCTTAGGCAGCACATGTTTGTGTTGTTCTTTCTGAGGATCGAACCTTGGTGGCAACCCTTGGTCTAGGAAGAGGGATCACATGGCAGCGCCCTCAACTCCCCAAGCTGGTTCTTGTTTCCCCAACAGACAAACAATAGGTGAAGCAAGCAGTCACGTCACTCCAAGAGAGAGCCAAGGTGGGCAGGATAGCTAGGCTTATGTAGAGGCCAAACAGGGTTGGTGATAAGGGACAACCCTGTTTGACCCCTATGGTACTCAAGATCTCATCTGTCCAACCTGCGCCTGTACGAACTCGGTCTGAGACTCTCTCATACAGTGCCATGACTGCCCAGATGATCTCTTGATCAAATCCCAGTGTCTGTAGGCGTGTGATAAGACGAGCTCGAGGTACTGTGTCAAAGGCTTTGCGGAAATCCACAAAGCAACAGTATACCCTCTCCTTCCGTGATCTGGCCTCCTCAATGACACTACTGAGTGTGAGTATGTGATCCATAGTCCCATGGTCTCGCTTGAACCCTCTGCTCTGAGCCCTCTCATCTCTGCGAACAGGTTGATCGATGCATCCAATATAGTTGCATAGATCTTGGACATCACATGTCCAATCATGATAGTCCTGTAGTTACTCGGGTCCATGGGATCCCCTACCTTGTGGATGGGGGTGATGGTGTTGAGTGTCCAAGTGCGGGGGAAGCCAAGGCAAACATCGTCATTGAATAGCTTTGCTAGGATCGGGGCTAACATGTCGATCCCATATGCGATAAACTCAGTGCATAGCCCCTCGTGATCCTTAGCTTGGCCATTGTGCAGTTTCAATGTCGCGTCCTTGACTCCCCCTCTAGTGAACAATGTGCAAGTGGTGGGACGAGGTGTGTGTATGAGGTGTGGAGTGGGCTGGTGTGGGACATCATATAGATGGTGTGCATACGTGTGCGAGACTCTCGTGTCGGTGAGGACCTACGCTCAAGGAATCTCTGCCAAAAATCCTTAGAGTTGTTGCTGTATAAGATGTGCAGTAGCTCCTCCTCATTTTGACGAAGAAAGCCTGCTTCTTCCAACGTACGAGACATCGGTACTTGCGTACCGTGTCTGGTGTGTTCGGGAGGTGACATCTGGTTTTAAGTCGGAGCTGTCGGCGATAAACCTTGCACTCCGCATCGTACCAATTGTTGCAGGGTACTGAACCAAAAGGTGATGGTCTAGTGGACCGTGCGGTGTGGGGAAAGATTTGGAGGGCAGCCTCGTGGAGTGTGCGACTAATCAAGGCAGCACGGTCCTCTATGAGTGGTATGTGATCGATGTAGGTTAGGAGTCTGTTTAGGTGTCGAGAGTAGGCTGGTGAGAGGCTGTGATCAAAGTGTATGTCGTGGTAGGTGTCGTGCTTCCTATGTGGTGTGTGTGGTGTGGCTAAGCGTGGGGTGGCGATAGTGAAGAATAGGTATGTGTGATCAGCTCCTGGAGGGAGTGGTGCTATGGTGAAGTCGGTGATACATGAAGTGAAGGTAGGGGATCCCATGATGTAATCTACTACACTAGTGCCCCCCTCGTGTGGGAAGCAAGTAAAACCACCTGAGGAGGGCCATAGGTTGAGCCCGTTGTAGATGATGAGATCATGCATCCTGCCTAAATCAAGGAGCGTGTGTCCATATGGTGTAACATGTCCGTGTCGGTCCGATGAGGTCCGGGTCATACTTGCTTCGTCTAGGTCCATGGCACATCTGGCACGAGGAGGTCAGTATGCAAGTTTTGTGGTGACACTTTGACGGAATCTGTCCCTCGAGTTCGAGCACATTTTTTATGGATCGGAGGTCAAGGTAAGAGTGCTTGCCATGCCATTCCAGAGGGGATCTTCTTGGCATATGGAGGTACCTCATCCAAATTTGCTGAGATTCGATGCCTCCTCCATCCCATATCACAGATCAAGTTCTTCAAGCTAATGTGTTGGTTGAGCAGCAGAAGTTGGGCATAGAGGCAACCGTCACTCTCACATCATCCCAGTCAGATATCCCAGTCAGATACTGGGAATGTGAAGTGTTCTCACTCACAGCAGGAGGGGCATGGGTATACTCCATCTACATCGACATCACAAGTTCATGGGAGTGCCTCTACTCAACCTCTACATGGCACCACTCCATCGGCATGCGTATCAATTGGGCTGTCCGCTATGCCATCAGCTCCTCCACAGCCTCTTGCCAAGAGGCCGCGTGGTCCAGCAGCTATCACTCCGAGAGTTACTCCTATACAGGCTGCTTGGGCACCACGCCTGAAGCAAGAGGCTCTGCAATTGCAGAGGAGCAGTTTTTCTACGCTTGCAATATTCCCTTCAATGTTGTAAGGACTCCTGCCTACAAGAAGTTTTATCATGCACTTGTAGCTGCTAGTAGAGCAGGAGCATCATGCCTTACACCTGCTAGTTTTGAGACTCTCTGCACCACACGTTTGAAGAAGCAGATGGGATTAATCAAGGAAGACATGGAGGGACTCAAGGAAGCTTGGAGTCGGTATGGATGCACCATAGTCTCCGATGGATGGAGTGACACGAAGAGGAGACACATGATTAATATCTTGGTCACTAGTTGTGTGGGAAGCATATTCTTGAGGGTGGTTGATGCCTCACATGCCGGCCTTCACATCACCGGAGAGTGGATATGGGATCATATTGAGGCAGCCATCAAGGAGGTTGGTGAGGACAATGTGGTTCAAGTCATCACTGATAATGGCTCCAACTGCAAGAGAATGGGAAGTCTTCTTGAGGAGAAGTATACCAAGATAGTATGGACACCTTGTGCCTCACACTCTCTTGATTTGATGATGGAGGATATTGGAAAGTTGCCTTGGGTGTCTAGTATGGTCGAAAAAGCAATGCAGCTAGTAACTTATATCACTCGTAAGCCACATGCACTGGCCCTATTCAGAAGGGAGTGTAAGTGGGAGCTATTGAGACCCTCAAAGACACACTTTGGCTACATCTTCCTGGTTCTTAGCAGGTATGATTCATGAATCATGATTCAATTTTCATCATTCAAAGATCAATTCCTCAAATTATTCATTGTTTAAATTTGTTTAAACTTTATCATTTGTAGGCTGGTTAAGACTAAAGAGAGCCTTCGTCGCATGATGACCAGTTCAGATTGCCTGCTGGACAGAATGTCGAGGGGATTGTCTTTGACAATCAGTTTTGGCAGGAAGCCCTTTGCATTCAGATGTCCATAGAGCCCTTGTACTTCGTGCTTCGACTCTTTGACCATGAGGGTTGTACTATGGGCTTGCTATACAAGTTTATGTTGAAGCTTCGAAAAACAACGGAGGATTGTCCTATTGAGATCCTCAACCAGAGCAGGTACATATAAGTTGAAACTTGTAAGTTTAATACTCAGTTCTCCTAGCTCTAGAGTCTAGCCTCTAACTTGATTCCTTTTGGTAAATTTTCAGAAAGGATGACATATTAGGAATTTGGAGGAAGAGATGGGATTGGTTTCATAGGCCAATCCACACTGTTGCACATATGCTCCATTCTTTGTGGAAGGAGCTTGCTAAATGGAATGATCGGGTGCTTGTGAACGGATGGACCCAATACTTGGAGAAAGTATGCGACTCATCGGTCCAGAATAGGTGAGGTAGCATGGCGTACAAGTTTGCAGCCTAACTTCTAAGTGCTTTCAACTTTGTATTATCATTTATGATTTATCTAATTATTTATATTGTCTTCTTCTGTATTGCAAATTGCAATAGCATTGAAGAGGACATAGTGGAGTTCCGCAATGACATGGGTCATTTCTCCTGTGCAATTGCCAAGGAAAGAGACAACAGGCTGTTGGCTCTTACTTGGTGGAAAAAATTTGGGATTTTGAATCCCTCATTGCAGAACTTAGCTCTCTGCATTCTTTCACAAGATTGCACATCAGGTCCAGCTGAGAGGATATGGAGCATATGTGCAGACATACACACCAAGAAGAGAAACAAGTAAGTTCTAACTTCTTATAGTTCTTATTTATAGGCTATATAGTATAGCGTCAAGCTTGTAACATTTTGAAAAACAATTCTTAAGTCGTGAGAATCGACTTCTTTATGCTTTGTAAACTATGTCAGGTTGAGCGTGGAGCAGCTCAATAGGTTGGTATATGTCAATGCCAACCTACGTCTACTTGAGAAGTACAGGTCTACAGATGGTACCGGTAGCATCGAGTGGAAGCCCAAGCAAGTCAATCCTGACAAGATCAAGCTAGAACCTGTCGACATGTCCATCATCTAGCACAGTCGATAGAATGATGATGCTTACGAGTTCCTGCGACAGGATATGCTTCAATTCCGACGTCAGACACGTTCGATGGCTCGAGCTCGTGCACCACGAGTACGTGTTGCTACTGTTACAGAGGATACAGGGACACCCCAGATTCGTGGTTATCAACGTCGAGCACGAGCCTCACGAGGGTAATCACAGGTATTTGTTCTTGCATCGTCATCCCGAGGACGTCCAGGCAGAGATGAGCCAGAGGAGGCGGCGGCATTGGTAGATAGTGCGGACGTAGAGAACTAAGATCAGTTGCGAGCCCCTACTTGGTTCGAGGGTGGCACTTCCTCTTTCTCCATAGAGGATGTAGATCCATCTGCTGATTCCAGTGCTGATGATGACAGCGATGAGGCAACAGATCTTGGAGAGGGCAGCGGTCCCTAGCTCTAGAGAGTCGAGACTACACTTTAGAGTGTACTGTGTATACTGCAGTTGTTAGCAGCTGGCTTGCAAGCGACGGGCTTTGATTATGTATATAGTTTACACCATACAGTTACCAGTATATCATTATGGCATGTTACATGTATGATGTAAACAGTAATACATAATACATTTTGTTATATTTTGAATCTTGAAATTTGATTCTGAAATTTGAATTATAAAGTTAAAAGTTTATTGTTTGAACTTTGAACTATGGGCCATGGCATATGCTAGCAGCCATATGCACTTGCAACTAATTAGTTAATAGTAATTTGTAAATTGGAAGATCTGTGTCTTTGTAAACCTCAATCTATAGGCTGCGTGACGCATCTTTTTACTCTTTCAACTGTGTAATTTGTGTGTGCATTGTGTGCACAATATGGATATCTGAGAGCTCTTTTGAGAGAGAGTCTGAGAGCTCTTTTGAGAGAGAGAGAGAGAGAATCTGAAGACAATTATTTATGAAGTATAATATATATATAACTTCTATAAAATAAGTATTTTTAGGCGTTTCTAGACGAAACGCCTGTAAAAATCTAGAAACGTTTCTATAAATGTTTCTTGTGACACTGGTCTAGGGTCTCGGAAACCTGAGTCTCATAGGTCCCGTCCCCCTAGGGGGTACGGGTGGGAGCCTGACGGGTGTCGGTCAACAACCTACCATCTCGGACCTCGGCCCATTTTCTCTCCTTGCAGGCAACATCCCGCTGCTGCAGAAGAACTCATCGCTCCTCAATCTGTAGTGGTGTCAAATCCTCGTCCATGGACAGGGTGGGATGTTCTCGTAGAGAGGCTCGGCGTCAGAGTGTCACTAGTCGAGCATGTGAATCTCTGAAGCGAATGACTAGGGGCTGCTCTCGATTGGGATCTCTCCCAACATGCCATGCTCCCTCTATGCCATGGTCGGGGACCCCCATGGTGGTGGTCACAAAGGTGATCACCTCCTCCATGGGCGTCGTAGTGGTGCTGGTGCTGTCTTGCGTGATCCCTCGTATCCGGATGTTAAGGGCCTTTGAAGCCCTTTGCTGCTGCTCCTGTATGGCGGCTGAAACGGTTGCCTTTGCGGGCTCCCATTTTGCCACGTCCACCCATCTAGTCGTCTCTGCTATAGCCGACTGTATCGTGGCTATCTGTGCCTCCATCTCTGTGACTGGGGTCCCTCTAGGCGCTACTCTAAGGGTCTTGAGCTCCTCTCGAAGCTGTGTGATGTCGTGTCTGAGTCCCTGGATAAGGGTGCCTTGCTCGTGTATAATGCGGGCCTGCTCCTGGGTGTATCGGGCCTGCTCTTGGATGTAATATGTCAGCTCTGCCTTACGGCCCGGATGCTGTGTATCTCAGCCATAGGGAGACCCAAGCATCTGGCGGGGGCCTAAGATGTCCTGGTCCAGGTGGAAACTGGATCTCGAGAGGGGTTGGAATGAAGGTGAGTTGCTAAGGTTGTACTGAGGGTGGAGACAGTATGATCTGGGCGGGGGAGTGATATGTAGGAGTAGCGAGCCGGACGAGGTGATGAAGGGTGGCTGATTGAGAGGTAGAGGTGATACGAGGGGAAAGTACTCTGGAGCCGTGGCTGGTGGGGCCAATGGTGAGGCTAGTGGAGAGGAGACATGTGATGATGATGCAGGAGAGGGGGAGGAGAGAGGTGGCGTAGATGATGAGGTGGATGATGGTGGTAACCATAGAGGTCGAGGATGTGGTGAGCGGCATGGGCTTTGGGTGGGTCCCTTTCTTATGGGTCGCGGTGCTGTCCATTGTCAAACCGCTCCGGTTGCTGCGTTTGTTGAAGTCCTCCAGATTGAGTTGCTTTTTTGTTTTCCTTGTCACCGTTTCCCTTCCCCATCTCCACGCGTATGCAGATTTGGATCGAGGGGTCTCCCGCCTAGTCTCCTGTCCTCATCCCCCTATTCCCTTCATTATGGGGGCAAAGAAGGGACTGTAGGAGGTCGAAGCTGCTGTTTTCTTTCTTTTTTTTTTTTCTTTGGGAAAGGGGGAAAAAAAAACGGGGGGGGGAGGGGAGGTAGCGAGGGGGTAGTGGGGGGTAGCGAGAGGGGTAGCAGGGCGTAGCGAGGGGGGTAGCAGGGCGTAGCGAGGGGAGTAGCGGGGGGTTTAGCGAGGTAGCAGGGAGGTTAGCGAGGTAGCAGGGGGGTAGCGAGGTAGCAAGGGGGTAGCGAGAGAGCAGAGGGAGTAGCGGGGGGGTAGGTAGCGGAGGGGGTTAGCGAGGGGGTAGCGGAGGGGGTAGCGGGAGGGTTAGCAGAGGTAGCAGGGGGGGTAGCAAAGGTAGCGAGGGGGTAGCGGGGTGGTTAGCGGAGGGGGTAGCAGGGGGTAGCGAGAGGGGTAGCAGAGGGGGTAGCGAGAGGGGTAGCAGGGGGTAGCGGACGGGGTAGCGAGAGGGGGTAGTGAGAGGGGTTAGCGAAATTGCACGAGAGTGGAACTAGTGTGGAAGGAGCTAGCCTCTCCATAGGTCTGAGATGGGCTTCAAGGCCTCCTCATTTCTTGAGGAAAGCTAGCTCTGATACCATATGAAGAGACATGGAAGCTAGCTAGGAATGGAACGGAAATATGGAAAGCATAATGAAGGGCAGAATGGAAAGGAAAGAAAGTACAAGTATTGAGAAAAATCAGACTTGGGATGTTGTGGATTTGCCACCAGGGAAACATGCCATTGATACCAAATGGGTTTTCAAAGTGAAAAGGAAGCCAGATGGGTCCATTGAAAGGTACAAGGCACGACTGGTTGCCAAAGGCTATGCTTAGGGTCAAATGAGGAAATAATTGCAGATTTCAAGGCTGAATTGAAAGCTGAATTATGACAAATTTGCGCATGTTAAATTTCTATTTGGGGATCCAGTTCATACAAGACAAGCGTGGCATTGTTATGTCTCAATCCAAGTATGTGCAAAAGCTCTTGGATAGGTTCAACATGCAAGATTGTAAGCCTATAGCCACTCCCATGGAGCCAGGGCTGAAGCTTACTATGTATGTTGCAGGTGAATCAGTGGATGCCACACTTTACAGCCAGGCTGTTGGATGCCTCATTTATTTGTGCAATACACGGCCCGATATTTAGTATGCATTCTCTCAAGTGAGCAGATATATGCACAGCCCAAAGACAACACACTGATAGGCTGTAAAATGTATCTCCGTTATTTACAAGGCACAAAGTCTTATGGCTTGATGTTTCCCAGGGGGGGTGACTTACAGATGCATGCTTACAATGACTCAGATTGGGCTGCTGAGTAAGAAACAATCTACTATGGCTAGTTCCTCATTTGAAGCTGAGTATAGGGCAGCTTTCACAGCGACATTTGAATGTGTTTGGTTGCGTCATTTGTTTGCTGAACTTCATCTCTTATTGGAGGGTCCTTCTCTAAGTCTCACCGATAGTCAGAGTGCTATAGCAGTGGCAAGGAATCTTGTGTTTCATGCTCGCACGAAGCACATTGAGGTTCTTTATCATTATGTCAGAGAGAAGTTGCATGCAGGGGAGATCAGTATGATCTATGTGTCATTGCAGACATCTTTCTTTCTTTTTTTCAAAGACAGGAACTTTCTATTAATGCTTGAAAGACTTCATACAAAATAGTAGCCAAGAAGGTGCTGAGTATGGAAAAAAACCGGAAAAGGCTGAAAGAAAAATCGGCCTGTTCCAGAGAAACGTAGCTCACTGCCTAGGGGATCTCCAGTACTGGGGCTAACAGCCAAGTGGGGGGACTATACAACCATTGAATCCCTCACGGAGTGAAGATGTAGAAACTCCTGCAGGCCAAGCCTTGTACAATCGAGCACATCTCTCAATAGTTGCTCTAGAGCTTGGAGTCCCACGCTTCCAGGTGGAGCGCAGAGTGTAGATGATATCCTGCCAGATGGCGACCATGGTAGCTGAGGGTGGAACCGTATGCTTACCCATCACGAGACTGCAGCGAGTCACCCAAATCTTCCACGCCGTAATGTTGGCTACCACCTCCCAAACATTGTTCTCCGGAGGAGAAATGGGAGCTAGGCTATCAGGAGGGACTGCCTCATGGAGCGCCATCCTCTGAATGCTCTGACCCTGTATCCAGTAGGCTGGGGAGATCTCATCAATCTGGAACGTGTGTCCGCCCTCAGTCAACCAGGCCACCATCCCCCAAGTGTAGTCCCTCTGAAGACTCTGCATACGGGTCATGATCCTAAGGACTCCCATCCAAATCCTCGCTGCTCTGCGACAACTCCAAAGGCAACGCGGAATCGTCTACAGAAAATCACCAGAGCAACAATGGCACTGCCCCTCCACTCACATCTGCTTCAAACACGGTCCGATGGGCAAGCCTTCGGGGGGTACTCTCTGGGTCACCCAATGCCGCTCCCTTGAGGGGGTCCACCTCGAAGAGTTCATCTGAAGCCTCCTACCAATCCGTGTAGTGTAGGAAAAGAAGGGCATCTCGTCCATCTGCTTGGCAAAGCCGCTCCTGGGGGGCCAGAACCACTCTCCCAGATCCCACTGGACATTTTTCAAGGGTCTACCCTCCTACAGCCAGAGGTGCCAATCGGGGGCATCCTGTTCTGAGATACTGGGAGGGTCAATGTGCCACTCCTTCTCGAAACGTCCATCCACTCTAATCATTTGCCAGTGAATCCCATCAAGACTCCCATCCATCTCAGGGTCTCTCTCAGTGAGCGGATGAAGTAGGCCTCCAGGTCCTACCCGGAAGAAGCCGGGGTGCGTGCTGCCTCGTTGCATCATCATCCTCAAAGGGACACCAAGAAAACTGCCCCAACGAAATGCTGTCCCTCCAGAGACGAAGTCCCTCCCACCTCAAGGATGGCTAGGTCGATCTCTCTCATCCACTGCCATGTTCCTCGCAAATGCGCTACGGCGCCAAGCCTCGCCTCTACCTCCATGGGTAATCTGCTCCATCTGCCAAAAGACTCGGCCGGACCACTGTCCCAATGTGCCCAACCAATGTGCGTCCGTTGTCCAAGCTGACGCTTAAACTCCCATCTGCATCTAGGCGGAGCACGAATGAGACCCCTTGCTAGTCTCTGGCAGACCCTGTGAAGGCTCCTCATCAAGGGGGAACCCTTCCCTGTAAGGGGGGCCTATGAGAAGATCCACCTGTGTGAAGGCTGCCACTGTCCTCCGATGCATGGGGTATTCAGGATTTGTGGATTAGTTATGGGATTTCATATTTCTCAATGTAAGTGCAATTGTTAAGTTTGATGATAGCAGAGCTACTAGAAAGCTTTTAGAAGGGGTTCGAATCCCTTTAGTGCTAAGCACGTGACCCCACTAATGAAATTCGGCGAGATGGATTCCCTCAGAATCGAGTATCATAGAAGAGATAAGGATGCCGCTAGGCAAAGCAGGAAACAGGAAGCGGTTCCCCGGCCTCCATCTCGAGTGTTTTATGTATTGCTAATTGAACCGCTGGAGAACCTGCCCTCTAGGAAGGACGACTCCACCCTGTCATAGGTCTTCTCAAAATCCAAGGGAAGGACGGCCAGCGGCTGTGACTCTTCCCTGGACCTATCCACTGCCTCCCAGAATGTGAAGATGTTGTCCAGGATGCTATGCTTCTGGACGAACCTTGTTGTGGATGATGTCAGTAAGATGGGGCCCAAACCGCAAGCTCAAGACCTTGGCGAGGATCTTGTAAGTGGTATCAAGCAGAGTGATCGGTCTCCACTGCCGGATGTCTGACCTATCTACCCCTTTCGGGATCAAACAAATCCACCCACTGCTCAAGGACTGAGGGAGGAAGCCCGTGTCGAAAATCTCCTGGCATGCTAGTTGGAAGGGGTGGGGATAATCTCCCAGAAGTTCTGGAAGAAGGCCGGAGTCAAGCCATCCTCGCTAGGACACTTCTAGGTTGAGAGAGCCTTGAGGGCTTCTCAGAGCTCCTCATCCGTGAAAGGCTTCTCCAGCCTGCTGCATAAATTCTGCGAGACTACTGTCAGAACGTGATCCTAAACTACCTCTCGGGCCACAATACCAGCTGGAGTCATCCTCTCCGTCTGTAAGAGCTGGCTGTAAAAATCTGTGGTCAGGTGCATGATGCCCTGCGGATCTTGTAGACGCTGTAGTTGTGTGTTTGCTGATCGGGGCCCAGTGGTCTGGAAGAACTGCTTCATCGTCCTGTCCCCCTGCTGTACCCACCGGGCTCGAGAAGAGTGATAGGAGAATTCAGCCCGTCGAATCTCCATGTCTTGAAGTTCAAGGTGATCGCTCTCAAACCTGTCACTAAGCCACTAAGAACCTGGGTTCTGCTCCTTGAGCCGCTCTATGGAGGTGAGGTCTCTCCTCAAATCCCGCTAACAGACAGCACCACCCGGCCTTTTGGAGGAGGCTGTTAGAGTGTCTTCCGGATGTAGACTCCTGGATTGTTGGAGGAGACTTCAACAACCTGGAGTTTGGGGAAGACAAGCAAGGCGGCGCCTCCTCTGAGATGCCAGCATCAGAGCGTAGCAGCTGTGAGCAATTCATTTTCATGATCAGTGGCAAAGACCCGTGGCGAGAGCTAGATTTCAGCAGGATACCTGGCAGCCTCCTCTTCTCTTTCGTACAGAAGAGACACAATGGACTGCTTGATAGACTAGACCATTTCTACGTTGGGGATTGGGCATTGCACAGAGGTGGCTCTATCGAGATTTTGGCAGGTATAACGATGTCAGACCACTCTTCCGTAGTACTTCACTTAGATCAGCCCCGCCGAGGTCTCCCCCAAAAGGGGGTCTGCATTCCAGAGGACCTGCAGGATGAGGAGATCGAGTAGGTCATGACAGGGATTTGGGAGCAGTCAGAGATGACACCTGGCGAGGGCTGGGCTTTGTGGGTGGCCGATGCGATCCAGAGGAGCAGAGAGGAGTTACAAGAGGAGGATGTTTTAGGAGCGTGAGACGCTGAACCTCCATCACGTGAGGATCATCTGGCTGGGCGGTGCCCCTTTCGCTAAGGGAGGTGGCTTCTACTACTGTTGCTCCTCCTCAGGTGCCTTGCGGGCAACCTTGTCTCTCTCTCTCTCTGCGTTCGACCCTCTGCCTGCGGTGCTTGCGAGCTTGTTTACTTGGTTTCTTTTTCATTTTAACCTGGGTGCAGTCCCCTTCCGAGGGGTCAGCCAAGGGGTTTGAGACTCCTGCTGCTCCTATCTGAGGGGACACGGGAATCTGGGTAGACATCTTCACCAAAGCACTTCCACGTGAGAAGTTTGAGGCATTTCGCAGTGCCCTGAACTTATCTCCTTTTGGTGATTGATCACTTCCTTGTACATCACATTGGCACTGCAAGGGGATGTTAGAATTATTGGCATATTCTAGGAAGTGGCCAATGTAATCTATAAGTGAGTTAGGGGCACTTTTTCCTCACTAGGAGGTTTTTCTACCTAACCACAGTGAGTGGGTTAGTATGGTTTTGTCACTTGGACAAAACCATCTCCTCACTTGTACTCACCTTATCTCTTCTATTGCATTCTACATTTTGCTCTTGCTCTCTTGCTTCCTAATCCCACACTTTCTCACAGAATCACCTTTCTATAAATGACCTCAAAGGGGGCTTTTCTTGCGGAGCTGACAACAATAATTATATGCAAATTCCACTATTGGAAAGTACTTTTCCCAATCTGATTTTTGATCAGCCACACAGCATTTCAATAGATCCAAAACTATTGAATTCGCTAATTCACTTTGACCATCTATCTAGGGATGGAAAGAAGAAGAAAAATTCAGATTCGTCCCCATATTATTAAAAAGGTCTCTCTAGAATAGATTGGTCATTTTGGGGTCACGGTCACTTACAATGGACTTCGGCATTCCATGATGCGTAAAGATCTGTGCCATAAAAACTTTAACCATATGATTTGCCTTTATAGTATTGTGTACTGGAATGAAATGAGCCTCCTTGAATCTATCAATGATAGTCCAAATCCCATCACCCCTTGATTTTGATCTTGGCAAATCAATAATGAAGTCCATTGCAATACTTTTTGTTGGAATATGAAGCCAAAGTGAGTCAAAAATGTGTGTTCTAGGTGGTCTAGGTGGTGTTTTATAGTCTAATGAGTCCTAGACGTGCCACGTGTCATATTGAGAGATATCCCATAGACATTGTGACTTTCTAGAGTCTAGTGTCACATACTATAGTGTTGTACTTATCTATTGTCTATTACAACAGTCAACATCAAGCTATCAATACATTGTGAGTATTTTGGTTATCCCTGAGAGTGTGTAGCAACCAATTCGGAACTGTTTTGGCTACATGTATCTCTTGAATCTCTTGCCTAACAACATCATCCACTGCCTGTGGAGGAACAAAATCTGCATGTGGCTGAATCAGGGCATGTGGACTAGGAGGAGGTTGCTGTAAATTCTGATTTTCAGCATGAGCTGGGGAACCAAAAGCTGTAGGAAGCATCCCCTTAAAAATATCATTTGAAGAAGCTGGAATAGTAAAGTCAGCATGTGTACACGCTTACCCGGGACGGGAGATTGTTGCCTGAAAAAATAACATCTCTACTTACAAAAATCTTGTGTGTGGTAGGATTGTAGAGACGATAGCCTTTGCCTTGTGTACTATACCCAACAAAGATACACTTAAGTGCTTTATCTGACAACTTATGCCGAAACTCCACAGGCATGTGGGCATATGCAACACAACCAAAAACTCGAAAGTGATCCACCGAAGGCTTTCTCCCATGCCAAGCTTCATAGGGAGTGATTGTCTTTAAAGCCTTTGTGGGAGCCTGATTCAAAATATAATTGGCACACATGAGGCCTTCGAGGCAAAATCTGTGAGGCAACTTCTTACTAGTGAGCATGCATCTATCCATCTCCATGAGAGTGCGATTTTTTCGCTCAGATTTGTCATTTTGCTGAGGTGTAAGCCTCACTGTAAGTTGATGTGTGATGCCTTTCTCCTTCAAAAATGCCTCAAATTCACGAGACATATACTCCCCCCCTCTGTCAGTTCGAAGTGTCTGCACCTTGAGTCCTGTCTCATTTTCAACCATGGCCACAAAGTGTTTGAAATGCATAAACACATCTGATTTTTTCTTCAAGCTGTAGACCCAAGTATAGTTTGTGTAGTCATCTACAAATGTAACCTAATACAGATAACCACCAAAAGCAAGTGTCCTCATGTGCATTAGGAGATGATGCATTTGAGACAGCCAAGCCCGAATCCTTCTTCTTCTCCTTAGCTATTCACTTCTTGCATTCACCAATGTAGTGACCCGGCTTCTTGTAGTAGTGACAAATGCCCTTCCTCTTTGGCTTCTCTGCATTACCTTTAGCCTTACGAGAGGGCTGTTCATAATCAGCTTTATGTTGATGTGTGGGCTGATTTCCATGTTGCTTTTGCTGCCCTTTCCCTTGGGGCCTGAACTTTAAAAGCATGGCATGCTCGCCAGTCCGTGTGGCCATGTTCTTTCTTGTTTGCTCTTCCTGCAACAAGAGTCCTCCCCCTCAATGACAAATTTAGCGAGGTATGGAAACCGAGATAGGACTTGGGAAGAGAATTCAGAGTGGTGGTAATCATCTTTGAATCCGGAATAATCTCATCTATATTCAATAACTGCTCCCTGAAATCCTGAAGTTTGGTGAGGTGAGCATTCATGGAATCTCCCTCATCTATGTGTATATGAGATAGCTCTCTTTTCAGGAATGAGACTCTGGCATCATTTCTTGTTGCAAACATGCTCTCTAAAATATCTCGAGCTGCCTTAGAGGACTTGCATGACCGAATTGAGGAATGATAAACCTCTTGACAGAAATAGAGATGACTTGTCGGGCCTTGGCTTCTGAGCCTGAGTCTCAGATCTCAAATCTCAACAAAGTGCAGCTCTCAGATAGTCTCTGGGTTCTATATCTGATTTTGCTCGAGCTATTGAGCTCTGTAGAGTTACTAGTTTATCAGTTTAGCAGTCTTAGCACTTAGCAAGGGCCTTACTGCGCCCTTTGCTCTAGCCCACTATGGCTTGTATGAGATCATCCTTTTGGTGTACTTTGTACCTTGTCCCATAGGCTCGTGAGGTCTTCCACGGACGTTAATACCTCTCTCTCTCTCTCTCTCTCTCAGTGCTTGGTTGTGAGGTTAGTTGATTCGTTGACTTAGAACAGCAGGACATGCCAGATTCTGACGCGATCATGGGACCATGGATAACATTCTCACGCTCAGGTGTATCATCGAGGAGACGAGGGCACGAAAGTGGAGGGTATATTGTTGCTTGTGGATCTTTGTAAAGCCTTTGATACAGTTCCAAGAGCCCGCCTCCTCCAACGCCTATACAATTTGGGGTATGACCTGGAGATCATTTGGGCCACCGTGGCACCTTACGAGAGAGTCTCATGTAGAGTTCGGGCAGGGTCGGGGTGGACAGAGGAGATCATGAGCACTATTGGGGTGAAACAAGGGTGTCCTTTATCACCTACCTTGTTTGGCCTCTACATTGACGAGCTTGAGATAGCTATATAGACACAGGGGGCATGGATGCTCTCTAGCCGGCACGTTGATCTAGATATTGCTATATGCAGATGACATGGCACTTTTGTCTTCATCAATAGAGTCTCGAGAGACCCCTTGATGCACTACAGTCCTTTTGTGAGTCCCACGATTTGAAGGTCAACCTTGATAAAACCAAGGTCATGATCTTCAATACATCTCGAGCCATTATGCACCGACAGTAGTTCACGTTTGACAGGTTGCCTGTTGAGATTGTTTCGTCATATACATATCTTGGGGTTATCTTCTCTGGACCTATTTTCACTATGAGACCTACAATGTAGGCCCGCCTGAGCATGGGATATGCTTCATTGGCCAGATTAGAGAGGCAATGCTTCCACTCACACTTTTAGAATCCGCGGATTGCTGTTTGACTCCTTGGTCCGTCCAGCGAGAATGTACAGAAGTCCTTGTTGGGACTGATCTGTCAGATATAGAGTGGGCTCGTGTGGAGAGGCTACAAGTCCTCAAGCTATCGCAGATGATCTGTGGTAAGCCATCCATCCCTCACCAGACTATTCAGGCTGAGTTTGGGTCATCACCACTACAGCTGGATGCAGTATTTCAGGTTATCACCTACCTTTACCAGGTCAGGGGATACGGGGATCGCACCTCCGAGCGCAAGAGATTACCATGGCTAGCATTGTCCTCTTCTATGCCACTATCAGCAACAGCAGGTGACCATAGATGCTGGTATGCATGCTTAGAGAGATGGTTGGAGAAAATGGGCCTCCACATCAATAGACTCTGTCCCTTTCAGTATAGCATTGACGTGCCGTTCTCTCCTCTCTTGTCACATGAGGTCAACCAGGTCATCCGTGAGGATCTTTTACAGCTACACACATTTCGGACGTGGTTGGGACCGAGCGAAGCTTCCAGTGAAGCTGAGCTTCTGCATGGGTCATTGTTCACATATCACAGAGGAGGGTTTCATTGACCCACCAAGATATATGCAGATCCACTTACCCCTTCCTAAGGATCTCTTTTGGGCAACTTCTCTTCACATAGATTGCGAATTGAGAGTGGTAGGGCAGAGGGTCTACCCCAGGAGAGGCGTATACGCACGTTATGTGAGCATTTCATTTTTAGGTGCTCAGTTTACTATGAGATCCGATGACACTTCTACTGCCTCTTTAGAGACAGTTTTGGGGTGTTGTCCGGATTTCTCTCCTATCGAGACTAGAGATGCTTGGGGGCTTTCAGCCATGAGGTAGTTAGGCACCATGTGTGTCTACTTCGATCACGGAGGAGAAGCAGACCTACGCCTTGGTTGACCCTTCTCAGAGCTCAATCAGGGAGTTCTTCCAACTAGAGCTTGTGGACCCTCATACTACGAGGACACGACATGATTGGGATCCTGAGCCAGCGACACGATGGCTGAGACAGAGGATTGACACACATATTATACTTGGGGATATCCCCTCTCTGTTCAGAGTCGGGCTCGATTGATAGGGGTCACCATAGCCCTTGTTACGCGCGGAGCTATGACCAGGAGACGACACAAGACCACACCCACGAGCAGCCGACAACACTCTATTGCCTACTTCATGCTCCCACTGTCCCATCCACGTGTATGACCTGATGATGATGATGATGATGATGATACAGATGTGTAGTTGATAACTCTGACATGACTATGTAGTAAGTACTTGGCACTAGTTTTTTGCATTCTGCATTTGTAGGCCATCCTCTGATGGTTCTAGTGATGCCCTATAGGCCATGGTATGAGCCTTCACTGACCCTTCAGCTCCGTACAGTCGTACGGTACAGCTCCGTACCTGTTTCGTGTGTTTTTGTACTATCGACGTACAGCCGCACTGCGTGGTACCTGTGCCATCGTACAGCTTGCACACAGGACATATGTTGCCGTACATCTTTGTACCGACACCGCTCCGTACATTGCTGTACTTGCGCCGCCGTACATCAATGTACTTGCGTTTCGTACATTGCACCTACGCACTTCCGTCGTACCTGATCCGTACATCGTGCATATTCTGTACTTGCTTCGTACCAGGCTATCGTACAACTGTTGTACTTAGTTCCATACAGCTATCGCACACTGTTCCGTACAAGCAACGTACTGCTTCCGTACAGACATAGTACCTGTTACCGTACTGGCATCCGTACAATTGTGTTTACTCCGGGATTTGGGCTTTTGACAATCTGGATCTTCAACCTGTCAATACCATACCTTTGACAAGGTTGACAACTGAAATCCTTCCAAAAATTGAAGTTTTCAGTTAATTTCAGGTTCAGGATTGTCACATTGTGCCACGTCATCATTCAGGTCAACAAAAATTTGGGGTTTTTTGTGTTGGGAGCTCAATTTCAACTGGTGTTTGGGACACCAACTCATATTTTTGCATTTTCAAGCCTTGAGGCTATACATTTGGGTCAATATTGCAGGACATTGAGTCACTTTTGCAGGACATTGAGTCAAATCTTCATACATTGGGTCACATTTGCAAAAATTCAAGCAAACTTTTGGGGCTTTTCTGTATTTGCCCTCTTTTTGGCCTATTTGCCCTCAATAAATTTGGGGCTTTTGCCAGATTTGTTGTTTTTGCAGTGAACATTGCCTCCCACAGTCACATTTGGGTCAGATCTGCATTTGCCCTTTGATTTGGGTCGGACATTTGCAGATATTTGCTGTCATTTTTTGGACAGCCTGCTTTTGCAGTGATAGCCTTGAGGCTTTTGGGTTTTCAGGTCTTTTTCAGGGTATCACATTTGCTATGGTTGGGAACAATCAAGATCTATTTGGAGTTCTTCGTGAAGATGATAAGTTGGATGGCACCAACTATCCGATGTGGTCTTATCTCATGAAACATATTCTTGTTGCAAAGCATTTGTGGAATATTGTTTTTGGGGCTGATCTAAGGCCAGCCAATGCTACAGTGGTTGCCTCTACTGCTAGTCCCTCTGCAGGTGCCTCTTCCTCTAGCACTCCTGCTGTTGCTCTTTCAACTCAAGAACAGTCAAGATGGGATGCAAGAGATGCGAATGCACATTCATGCATTGCTTTATCATGCAAGAGAATCATTATTTCACACATCCGGTCTTGCAGGACAGCAAAGGATGCTTTGGAAAAATTGGCTTCTCTCTATCAGATTCGCAATGAAGCTCGTGTTGCATATTTGAGAAGGCAATTACAGGAAGTCAGTATGAATGAAGGTGACTCTATGGATGCATACTTGACAAAGGTCAAGGACCTCATGGAACAGCTTGCCAACATTGATGAGGTGGTGCCAAATTCACAGCTTGTCAGTACCACATTGAATGGACTGCCAGATACATATCAAGGGTTTGCTACAAGCCTTCGATTAGTGGCCATGGGTAATCCAGACCACTATTCTTTTAATCAGCTAGTTACTTTGCTTTTGCAGGAAGAGCAAAGTAGAGCTAATAGACAAGCCATTATTCCTGATCATGCATTTGCTTCACAGTAGACAGGAAGAGGCAAGGCTTTCAAGCCTATGGGCAAGCCAAAATCTGTGCATAGCAGCTGCAATTCCTCCCATGCATCTAAAATACAACAGATAAGTCAAAGAAGAAAAGATGCAACTATTGTCGCAAGCCTGGACATGACATTTCAAAATGCAGGAAGCACATTGCTTCGGAGAAAAAGAAAGCAGGATTGACAGTTAATGCCTCACATGCTATTGAATCCCATGAGCCAGAAGATGCTTCACATGCACATGCTCTTCAGGATGATTGGGCATGGGCTGTCCATTGCTCATTTGATCCCTCCAAAGCTGATACATTCTTTACTGCTAATGATGCTCAGTCTTGGTACTTTGATAGTGGTACTTCCAAGCATGTCACATCTTGCAGACAGTTGTTTCATTCTTTAGCTGATGCACCTCGAGGGGGGATTGTTACATGTGCTAATAATGCTTCATATGCTGTAAAAGGAGTTGGAGATGTGCAGCTCACATCCATTTCAAGCCATCCTATTACTCTAACAAATGTTCTTTTTGTGCCTGGAATTGAAGTCAACTTGATTTCAATTTCAGGAATTGCCACTTCAGGTTTCAGAGTTATTTTTGATGGCTATAGATGCCTAGTTTATGATCTTCGTGATGACAATGCCATAGTTCTCATTGGCACTTTGCAAAAGGGGCTTTATCACCTTGATCGTCACTCAGCTGCACTTTCTATTGAAGCATTGGCTATTTCAGATTCACAGCTTGCTGAAACTCATCTTTGGCATGAGAGAATGGGCCATCTCAATTGTAGAGCTCTTGCAAAGCTACATTCACAGCAGATGGCGCACTCAAATGCATTTTTATTGGTTACAGCCAGGAGAGCAAAGGGTATCGGTTATATCAACCAAATATTGGGAAGATTATTGTCAGTAGAGATGTAATCTTTGCTGAACATTCAGCTTCTCTTGTGGACTGCAAAGCTAAGCCATATGTTGACATGTTTGATGCCTTTGAATCTTGGTTACCTCTGCCATCCTCACAAGAGGACTTTGACCAGCAACATGAGCCTCCTACAGGCCCTCCACCAAGCAATAATCAGCCACTACCTCATGCTGATTTGCAGGTTTCTCTTCCGGCACAAAATGATCCCACTATTCATGATGCAGTCATTGAAGAAAGAGCTGTTAATAGACAACAAAGGCAAGTTCCCAGATGGCTTCTTGATACATTGAGGGACAGCAAACAAGATCAGCCTTTTGCTGCCCAGACAAGATCACGGAATAGACAGCATGGTCACTTTCTTGAGTTTGCACTCCTTGCTACAGCTTGCAATGAAGAGCCTCTGTGGCATAAAGATGCTTTTGACAGCAAAGAGTGGATGGATGCAATGAGGGCTGAGTTACATTCCATTGCTAAAAATGACACATGGGAATTAGTAGATCTCCCTCCCGGCAAGCATGCCATTGGAACCCAGTGGGTCTACAAATTAAAAAGGAAATCTGATGGCAGCGTAGATCGATACAAAGCTCGTCTTGTTGCAAAAGGGTATGCCCAACAAGGCATTGACTTTGAGGAGACATTTGCTCCCACATCCAGGATTACTACCATTAGATGTGTCATTGCCATTGCAGCTCATCATCATTGGCAAGTGCATCAACTTGACATCAAGATTGCTTTTCTTCATGGGGATCTGCAGGAAGAAGTCTATGTCACACAACCTCCTGGCTTTGAGGTTGTTAATTCTGAAAATAAGGTATGCCGGCTTAGAAAAGCCCTTTATGGTTTGAAGCAGGCACCCAGGGCATGGTATGCCAAAATTCATGCACACTTACTATCCCTTGGTTTTTAGAATAGTCCCACAGAACCCACTCTTTATGTCCGCGGGAGTGGATCTGATTTTTTAGTGCTAATTTTATATGTGGATGATATGCCCATCACGGGCCGAGATACTCAGCAAATTGCAGCTTTCAAGGCTGATTTGCAGCAGATTTTTGACATGTCAGACATGGGACAGCTCCATTATTATTTGGGCATTCAGTTTGCTCATGTTGAGGGGGGTATCATGATGTCTCAGTCCAAGTATATTGGACAGCTCCTTGATCGTTTTCAGTTTGAGGATTGCAAGCCAATCTCTACTCCAGTGGACCCTGGCTTCAAATTCTCAGCTCATGATGGGAGCCCACCATGTGATATCACTCTTTATCAGCAGGCTGTTGTATGCCTTATTTATTTATGTCACACTAGACCCGACTTACAGTATGGAGTATCTCAGTTGAGCAGATTCATGCATATGCTCAGTTCACAGCATTGGCAGGCAGTGAAGAGAGTCTTCAGATATCTCAGAGGCACTCAGAATTTAGCTCTCTTCTATGGTGATCAGGGTTCACTTACCATGCATGCTTACACGAATAGTGACTGGGCAGGATGTTCCGACACCAGAGTGTCACATACTGGCAATTGCTTTTTGCTTAGCAATTCATGTATCTCTTGGCTCAGCAAGAAGCAACCAACAGTTGCCACATCTAGCTGTGAGGCTGAGTACAGGGCAGCTTTCACCGCTACAGTAGAGTGTGTTTGGCTTCGACAGTTACTTACAAATCTTGGTATTTGCTAGACATCCTCCACTATTGTCTACACTGACAGCCAGAGTGCTTTGGCCATTGCGCGTAACCCAGTGTTTCATGCGTGTACCAAGCATATTGAAGTTCACTATCATTATGTTCGGGAGCGGTTGTTAGCAGGAGACAGAGAGTTGTCCTATCTTCCCATCTTCCCACAGAGAACAACATAGCAGATATGTTTACAAAGGCACTTCCTCGTCCGAAGTTCGAAGTCTTTCGACAGGCTTTACACTTGGTTCCCTTTGTTACATGATATGACATCCCTTTTACATTCATAGGTGGTTATATCCTTTTGGATGAACATGTGTCACCATGACCAAAAAATACCAGGTATTTTGAGACGTTTCCAGAGTACTTCATCCCATCGCATGGAGGGGGGTTTGTAGGCCATCGTATGATGGTTCTAGTGATGCCCTATAGGCCATGGTATGAGCCTTGTAGGCATAAATAAAGTAACTTATAGTGTTAGTGTCTTTTAGGCCACATAGGACACTTAGTCCTATGTGACACCTAGGACACTTAGTCCTAGGTCTAGGTACTTGTACCTTGTACTCCTTTGTTTTTGATTATCCAACTTTGACGTGACGGCTAAGGCGTTTATCATCGACTCTTTTGCTACCTGCACACTCTCTCTCCTAAGCGATCCTACAACATTGGTGTGGATGCTCGTGTAGTAGCGCCACCCTCACAGTTTATTTGTATCAGGATTTTCATAGTCTCATAGACGCATCGGTCTTCCGAAGACTTTAAGAAACTCTCTCTCTTCCCCAAGTACCAAGTCTCTTCTATTTGATTCACTTGTCCACGCATTTGAGATGTGTGGCAGTTCCTTTGGGTGATAGACCGATCGGAGACAGATTGGTCTTGCACAGAGAGACTTCAGGTTCTCCTTCTTGCTTGGATTATCCGCAGCAAGGCATTGTTCCACGCTAGCAAGGTTTTGGGCTATCCCGCAGCCTTTTAGGTGGCCACTTATTTCCAGAGTGAGACTCGTTGGTACTATGACATCTGGATGGCGCAGATTGCTATGGATGGCCTTGACTTCATTTGTTGCTGTAGGGCTAGAGGGAGATCAGTGGAGTTGGTAAGTCCGGACACGCAGATGGTTTGCAGGCTTGGGACTAGAATGGCCTTGAGGTTCCATGACCTTGAGGCTCCATCCATTTTGCTCATCCATCACGAGGCGAATCAGGTCATCAAAGGATTTTTACAGCTCCACGAGTACAAGGCTTGGGTAGCGGCTCCTGATGTTTCAGTAAAACTTAGCTTCTACAAAGATCATTGCTTGTAGATCTTAGAGGAGGGGTTTACCAAACCACCGGGCTATACTCAGATCCATCACCCACATATTGAGAATCTCGGTCGAGCCGTTCCATGTTTCTTCTTACTAGCTATAAAGTTAGACAGGATGAGCGGAGGGCATTCCACGTGAGAGATGGAACTGCACTTTATGTGATATGGAAGAGCCAAAGACAAAGGCACACTTTGCATTTAGATGCCCCATATACTATGAGATCAGTGGATGACATTGCCATCTATTCAGAAGTGTGTTTGGCCCATTCAAGAGCTCTTGGCACATCTCGATCAACGACATGTGGCCAGTTTCGTTCTTGAGGCCCAGAGATAGAGAGAAACCAGCTCATGTGACATAGGAAGGAATATCAGAGTCCAATCAGAGGATGATCATGGATTTTTTCTCTGGTGAATCCCGAGCCCCGAGCGAGGGACAACAAGGGACCAGATTTAGTAGAGAGCCAGATTTCAAAACGCGACCGCGGGTGGACACTCACATGAGGACTGCAGACATCTCTCTGGTAGACCACTGGAGTGACTATAGCTTTTATCTGACAATGAGCTATCTCACAGGGGCAATAGAGGAAGAGGGAGGGACCTGGACAGGTTGAGCAGGACAGGTTGAGCATTAGCAGCAATCCATCAGTGATTTTCTCCCTAACACTAGCCCTCTCTAGATCTAGAGCTACTATAAGATGAGCTCATCTTGTCTCTCCTCTGTTGTTGGGTGGAATTTGTCCGATAGATCCTTCGGGCTAGTCACTCGGATGGATAGCTAACAGATTTCTAGATGGCCAGGGGCTTCCCTTGTTCTTCCCTTATTTCTCGCCAACGACAGCACGATTTTTTATTTATCTCATCACAGACATCAGCCTTGGGTATGGGTTTGCTTTTGGTGGCCCACCCCTTAGCTTTCAAGATCTAGAGCCACTATAAGATGAGCTCATCTTGTCTCTCCTTTGTCGTTGGGTGGAGTTTGTCCGACAGACCCTTTGGGCTAGTCACTCGAATGGATAGCTAACAGATTTGTAGATGGTCAGGGGCTTCCCTTGTTCTTCCCTTATTTTGGTTTTCTCTCTCGCCAACGACAGCACGATTATCTATTTATCTCATCACAGACATCAGCCTTAGGTATGGGTTCGCTTTTGGTGGCCCACCCCTTAGCTTTCATTGTATCTGGGTTTTTAAAAGTCTCATAGACCCTTCGGTCTTCCGGAGACGTTAATAAACTCTTTCTCTCTCTCTCTCATAGACACACACACACACACACACCATAGTTACGCTGAAACGTCGAAACGATGCAATTTAGGCCAGAAACGGCGTTTCTCCCATGTTTGACCCCCCGAAACGCGAAACACGGCCCAAAACGGCGTGCAAAAATGCTGAAACGGCATCCGAAACAGCGTTTTAGAGCTCCGAGCCGGAGACAAAAGGGCAGCCAGGCAAAGTGCCATCAGTGCAGCTAAAAAAGAAATCCCATTAATCAAGTTGCCAATGACCAAACGCTGAAATACTGATATGAGTGACCAGAGTCCTAATCATAAGAGTCCAAGGCTGATCACCTTGCAGAAATTGCAGCAACATTTTCCCTCTGTGGGCAAGAATATGCACATGAATATCCGTGATGTTCAATCCACCATGCATCTTGGGAGAACAAATGTGATGCATCGAAAACAGCCTGAGACTTTTTCTGCCATGTTTGGATCGCCATAAGATTTCCATAAAGACAGACATGAAAGATGTAAGATTTGCCTTATTGAACATGATCAATGGCAAGTAAAATTGAATATATGCCACAAGGATGGACTGCACTATTCGAAGACGAACGTGCAAAGGCCAGGTTGCCAGTTTCCAATACTCAAGCTTTTTCCGAAGCTTTGCCAAAACCCAATCAGTTTGTTGTTGGCGAGTGAGTTTCCACCCCAAAGGGTAACCAAGATGACGAACAAACTGAGTGGGTGGAACGATATCCCCGGGTCATAACAGACTATGCCAGTCTTTGGAATGCAAAGGGAGCAACTTAGACTTCTGAAAATTAACATGAAGACCAATTGCCAAACCATAAACAGAGACGGCCTGCATCAAGGCACCAAGATCATGGGCGTTACAAGTGCTATGTTGCATGTGAAGCATGCAGCCTGAAGACTACAAAAAATAGCAATTTATTTAAAAACATCAAAATTTTGTTCTATACATACATGCAACCACATGCTGCGATTAGCATCCAATTCCAAGCCATGAAGTGATCCTATAGCCACAAGATGATCAATATATTGCAGCATAGGATGAGTAGCAATGGCATACAGTAAAGCACTGAGAGGGCATCCCAGGCGGACCGAAGAATGAAGAGTCCACTGATCAGAGATATCCCCAGAAAGAATGCAAGCCACATTGCTATCTCTGTAAAGCCAGTAAATAACCTGCTGCATTTTTGGTCCAAACCCCAAAGCTCGCATAGTTTGCGAGATCAAAGGCTTTTGCAATATCTACCTGCAAGAGTAGAACATCCTGCTGCATGTATTTGGCATATTCAATCGCAATATAAGCATTGGCAATGTTATCTGTGATATGGCGACGTGGAACAAAGCCATATTGGGAGGGATGCAACCCATCATGCAAATAACCTTTAATCCGATCAACCACCATTTTGGCAATGATCTTGTAAATGACTGGCATGAGCGTGATTGGCCTCCAATCACCAAGTGAATCACATAGTTGCTTCTTTGGAATCAGCTTGAGAAGACCCTTTTTCCATGACACAGGCATCTGCTGATTTTGCCATGCTGTATTTTCAATTTGTAGCAAGGTGAATTTAAGAAGATCCCAGAATGCAAGAAAGAATTCAACAGTGAGACCATCCCATCCTGGAGATTTCCATTTGCCACAGGATCTCAGTGCATCAGACAATTCCCTTTCAGTGAAGGGATGTTCAAGTTCCAAAGCCTGAGCATCAGACAGAATTGGATGAATATGCTGCAAAAGAAGCTGACGTGCAGACACGACTCGAGGAGAAAGAGTATCCACATGCCCAAAATGAGTGGAGAAGTGCTGCACACATAAATCAGCAAGCTTTGAACGAGATGTTGACCAAGAACCGTCAGGCATCCGGATCCGACAGATATTGGGAGCCTGTCTTTTGTAGTGTAAACTCTTAAAAAATTGCTTGGAAGAGCAGCAAAAGCCCGTTGTCTGGATTGGGTTTCCCATTTAGCAAGCTTTCTGCGATCATTGGATTGAAGAGAGAATTGAGCCTGACATAAGAGCACGCTTTTCTCTGAAGACAAAGGGCGAAGATGAGCAAGCTGAGTCAAACTCTGACAAGTAAATTTGGCATGTGCTATTGTGGCTTGCATATTGGATTTGACATAATCTCGAATAACTGCTTGCATCCGAGCAACAAAAGCCTGCCAGGCATAATCCAAACCAATGTGTATCTGACGAGAGAGGCTGAATAGCATCAGAGACCAAGGCTTTAGAGTCAGCATGTTCCAGATAACCATTATTAATCAGCAAAAGCCTTCGGCAAGGCAATCTGTCAGTGGGAAATTCATGTAAGGAAAGCCTCAATCAAAGAGGAGCATGATCCGAATGTGTGAAAGCATGATCAACCCAATTTTGACAAGTAAAGGCATCACAATGCTGTGGATCAACCTGATACCATCTGTCCAAGCGTGCCCGATAAGAAGATTGAGCATTATGTTGAAAGGTATAGGCCGAAAGCATGGGCTGTAATTCCTTCTAGAGATCAACCAAGTGCAATTGAAGCAAAAAATCAGACCATGCCTGTGTTTCAGAAGCCAACATATGAGTGTGGCCTGAGGTGTTGTCACCCAATTGAGGGGCATTATTAAAGTCACTACAAATGAAGGCATGTTGTCGCCATGGATAAGTATGCATGGCAGATCAAAGCTCTATCACGAGAAGATTTGGGGGCATAAACCGATGCAAATTCAAAAATTTCCCCTTGAACAAGGCATTGAACAATAATCCATCTACCATGGCGATCATTGAGAGCCACAACAAGTTGAAGGTCGTGCTTTACCAAAAAAGCCACACCAGAAAAGGAGTGCTCTTTAGCATAGAAGACATCATAACCAGCAAAATGGCCTATCTGACCAGCATACATATGCTGATTATGCTCTTGCAAAGCAACTATATCAGGCTGCAATTGCTTGATATACATCCAGACCAGTTTCCATTTGCGGCCATCACACATTCCCTGTACATTAAGAGTAACACACTTCAGATGATCAAGCATATTTACAGTTATGGGACAGGTATGTATAGCAACTAACGGGCAACTAACGGGCTGTCTACGTCTGCATTTCCACCTCAATGTCCGGGCCTCTTCCTTGGGATGAAGCATCAAGCCTGAGGAGAGGACAAAAGTGCAGCAACTTCTTCTTCAGGAAACAAGGTCCGATTTGTAGTCACAGCAGCCCAGGTCAAGCCAACACTAGAGTTTTCAGCAGGTGTTTTCCCATGAGAGGATGCACCACTCCAAGTCCGAGAAGGCAAAGGTCGCCTGGGGGAGATCACTTTGCAAGGAGTTTGCCATCCATCAGTCAAAAAAATTTCCCCCTTCCCCTGAGGTGGAGAGGACACAGGCACATGAAAAGAAGCATTACCGTTTGAGACAGCCGGGGCTTTGCCTTATTCTTGAACATCATCTTACCGAGGGAAGCTGCAATTTCAGGTAGAAGAGAAGACAAGCATTGAGGAAAATCCACAACTTCTACCCAAACAGGGCAACGATGCCGAATCAATGCCTGATAATCCCGGGTGGGAGACTAGGGTAGGACATGAACCATCTGCCAGCCATAGAAGAGAGGAGAGTGCTCCAGCAAAACCTGACGGCGCTCCTCATCAGCCATGATGATCTCCAAAAAGCCCCTCGCTGCATAATAAACTTCTTTGACATAAAAACCACCCAGGGTTCGAGTCAACCAATTCCCAACATGTGCTGCAGCAGGCATCCGTCTTGGGAAGAAAATTATAATGGCATGCTTTGCATACTCCTTAACTGGATCAAATATATCATCCACTTCCACCATAATGCCGGAAGTGGATCTTTCCAACCTTTGCGGGTGTCTTCAAACCCATAAACAAGCTGAGCCTGAGTAGAGTCATGAAGGGAATCATTTGAATCCATCACCTGTTTTTGTTTCTTGTTGGAAACCGACTTGTCTTTGTGAAAGGTTTTCTCATAGTGTATAGACAAAACTGTACGGACAACATCGTACGGATTTTTGGTAGTACGAATTTTTTTTTCCGGAATTTTTTGACAGCAAAACTGTAAGGATTTTCCCCAACTGTACAGACAAAATTGTACGGATTTTTGACAGTACGTTTTTTTTGGGGGGTTTTTTTGTTTCCCCCCCCGGTGAGTTATTTGACAGAGCGTACCGACACAAAACGGGCATCAAACGAAACCTCGAGGGCGTCAAACTGAGGGAGAAACAAGCAGCTGCAGTGTGGGAGCACGAGGGCTAGCACGGGATCTCTCTCTCTCTCTCTCTCACACACACACACACACACACACACACACACACACACACAGAGAGTCAATCCACCACACACACACACACACACACGTGTCAAACACAAAATGTTTGCTTTGTAAATCATCTTTTTTTGTATTTTCCGACCCTTGGAATGTCCCAGTTCCATCTAGAGTATTGTGCCGAAGAAAACCTTGAGTGTATATTTTGTATGTTTTCACTCTGCCAATCAAAGTTCTATTTAATCACTTTGCAAGCCTCTTCCAAGAAATATCTAAATATGGAGAATGGGTTTGGTTGGTAGCTTATAGCCCTTGAGTTTTCAATTTTTATTTATTATTATTATTTTAGTAAATTAGAACTCAACACATCTTGCTCAGTTTACTGTCAGATTCTTAGAAAGAACTTGTCTTGAGGTGTGCAGGTCATCCTGGACAAACAAGAAATTTATGGCTATGAGCTTGATCTCATAATTGATAACTATCCACCAGGCAGCCCAGTCCACCTGGTGGAAAATGAAGATGATCCAGCAGCTTTACCCACACAAGAATGCAATTTAGTAGAAGCAAATGGACCAGAATCACGAGGACTGTTGGTCAGTGTACAGGTAGATTCACAGCATCGGCTGGATACAATAAAGGTTGAGAGGGATGCATGTGAATGATGGTGATCAGATTTAGAAAGAAATTCTCACTGATCCTTTATTTTAAAAAGGAGAATTGACAAGGGAAAAGAAAGGTCACAACATTCGGATGCTCTGATAGAGCATACAGGCACATGATCTCAAACTTATCTCATTCAGACATGATCCAGTACAGGTGCACCTTGAGACACACTAAGCAATGCAAGCTGTTTTGTGCCTTGCTTGACCCTCGCATTGTAACAATAACACAGAAGTCCAAGTAGACATTAGTTATCATGCATTGTTGTTTAAACTACAGTGAAAAATCTTGAGTTTATTTTTGACATTTGGACATGGTAATTCACTATAAATTCCTGTAAAGAGAATTAATTATGAGTCAATTTTATGTTTTACTCCAGAAATAGTGGGTAGGTTGAAGTTAATACATATTTATTGCAAAAGCATTGGACAATTCTATCCTGAAATCATCTTTTAGGAAGGGAGATCACATTGTTGGTCCTCTCTAATCAACATGCAACCTAGTAGTATACAATGAATTGTTATACACCAACTAGAAGCGAGTCTTGTACTTACAGCACCCTCGAAACAATTCAGTGTCAACATTACAGATTTTGTGTTTTTCAATGGGGTATTATATAATAGATCACATCCAATGGCACAAAACTATGAAATCTTGTTGTGACTTTTTGTCTTTAATCTCTATTTGAAACGAGTCTTGGGAAAGGTGGGCTTACACATTAAAGAGATGCGATTAAATGCATTTTTCTTGGGTATAGTTCAGAGAGCAGGGGCTATAAGCTATATCAGCCCCGCACGGGCAAGTGTTTTGTCATTCGGGATGTTGTGTTTGATGAATCTTCCACTATGCCTTTGCTGGACTGTCAAAAACAGCCCATTGTTGATGCCCTAGACATATTTGACAGCTTGATACCTTTGTTTCCATCCGAATCATTGATCAGGATCATTTGCACCGGGCTCTTGACCAGGAAAGAGCAGAAATTCAGGAGCCTAAAAAGGTACCCCGTTAGCTCCTTGATACATTAAAAGACAGCAAACAAGACACTCCTCTGCCAGCCTGTACGAGAGCAGCTGTCCGGAAAGAGCATGCTAGTTTTGTCGCTTATGCTTTGGTTGCTACAGATGAAGAGCCATTATGTCATCAAGATGCCTTTCAGAATGATTGTTGGATGAAGGCCATGCAAGTTGAATTGGATTCTATCCATCCGAATGACACTTGGGAGCATAGTTACTATCAAACGCGTTTGATTGGCTTACCAAACGTTTGGAAACGCCTACATGTACATAGTTTTGGGCAATTTAATAGATGTAAGGCAAGCATTGAGGAGGATGGTTGTAAGTGAAGAATGGACAAGATGGCGGACCTCCAAAACAGAAAAGGGCAAAAAAGTGGAAGAGCATGTCCTTGACAATGCATTTTGGGAGCAATGCCTTATCATAAAGAACTTGTGTGCTTCCATTCTGAAGCTTCTCCGTCTTGTGGATCGAGAGGGTGCAACCATGGGATTTGTTTATGAACTCATGGACAAGATGGTGGAGGAGCTTGATGCCATGAAGAATATTTTAGCGGATCGCGTGAAAAAAGTACACGACTTATGTGTGTCAAGGTGGGCTTTTATGAGTCACTTGTAACTTGTAAGTTGTGACTGTAAGTTGTGGTATCATTTTTGTGCATTTTTTAAGTAGATACTTGATAGTTATTAGTGACTCATATACATCAATGATATTTTGTAACTTAAGTGGAATATGATGCACTCTCCCTTGCATGCTTCTGCATTCGCAACTGTTTTATGCTTGGTACTTCATGTGTTTCATGGTTCAGCAAGAAGCAGAGTACAGTTGCTACTTCTAGCTGTGAAGCTGAGTACAGAGCAGCTTTTACAGCTACAGTGGAGTGTGTTTGGCTTCGGAAGCTACTTGCAGATCTTTGTGCATGTCAGACTGCTGCTACCGTCATCTTCACTGATAGTTAGAGTGCTTTGGCTCTTTTTGGGCTGTTTTTTCTTTCATGCATGTCATGATGTATTGCCGCATTTGAGCTTGCTCTTGTGGCTTTCATTCATACTTAATGAAGTCATCTTTTTGAAAAAAAAAGCAGCAGCAATAGTTATATGTTGACTAGCAACTAGTTACGGTTGTTGCTCAGTTTAGCATATTACCACAAAGGATGTCTCCGACAGTTTGAAGACGATTTGAAGACCTATTTGGCAACCGTTGTTTGGACCGAAAATGGAAGATCGATGCAAACGGGTATGCGTAGCAGAGGGTCCTTGCCAACGGAGAGCTTGAGGATGGCGACGGCCTAGCCTCATGCATGTGGAGATGGCATTTGACTAGTACATTGACACTTAAATGAATCAGTGCTAGAGACACGTCGAAAACAACCCGAGACATTCCACATGGGAGAATCCTTGAGGCGATGGCATGTGGATATTGAGCATTCATCGACAGCAGAGAGCCAACATTCTGATACCGATGAGTCTGTCTATGCGCGGATCGATGAGCATGGACGTTGACCTAATAGGCAAGTTTTTTTGTTCAAAGGCAAGATGAGCTTGAGACCAAGAATAAAAAAGATCTGTCCACAAGTCTGAGGTGGAGCAGGAACCGAACCATGGCCATAAGCAAAAATCGAGCCATGGATATAATCAACAAAGCCAAGGCTCACAAATAACATATGGTGTTGAGGATTCATCTCAATGTCATGTATTGATATTTGCATAGCACTAACACAAAATAGTGCTAAAAGGCGTAAGGGTTGAAAACCCTAACCCCAACCTAAAGGAGTTTGTATATATTCGTTCTTTTCAACTAATACTAGTGTACCGTTAGTCATCTGTGGTGTGCTCTCTAGTTGTGCCCTCTCTCCTCATCTCCACTCTTCTTCTCTTCCTCTTCATATTTGTTCATGGTATCAGAGCTCCCTTGCCTTCCACTGAGGCATCGAGATCCTTGTGTGAGTGTGAAAGATTGAGTGATTGAGAGTTCTTGAGCGATTTGCGAGTTCACTTCCATTGATTGATAGAATTTTCGTCCATTCATTAAGAGAATTTCCGTCCATGAGAGGTTGAGAGACTTCCATTCTTCATTGATAAATTTTTGTTCAGTTCAACTCATTAAGAGAGAGATCTGGATAGCTGAAGGCTCCCCTCTTTGTTGCTCCCAGATGATCAATGTGGGAGAATGATCAGAGAAAATAGCAAGCCGGTCATCCCTCCTCTGTCACATGCCCACTCATCCAGATAGAACCAATCTAGCCTTGAAAACCGGCAGACATCCACTCACCAGGAGAGATTCTGGTGAGTGGCCAAACTCAGCTAGATGCCAGGGAATCCTGTCCTCTTACATGGACGATGAGCTCTCCCCAAGCCACCCATTCCACTCCTCTAAGAATGTCTGCCTCTACTCCTACCCTCCTGCCGTCTGGAGTCTCTAGCATATTGAAGTCACCTCCAATACTCCAATGATCATCCGACAAATGATGGTCCAAAAGTCTGTCATACCTGCTGCCCCATCAGGGGCATAAACGGACAAAAAACCTACTGTGACCTCAATAATCGACACTATACCCAAGAGTGATTTGCCCAAGCATACATTTGAGTTTCTGTTAGAGCTCTTGCGATGCAGGGCAGACTCAACCATAATGAAGGCTAGCAGTTAGGGAGAAGGCTAACCAAATCCATCATCTTTGCTGCAATAGCTTATGAAATTTTTATTATTTCATTTAAGTCTCTCTTAGATAAAAAACAAAAAAGATGGAAAGAATTATTACAAAACTAAGGATAGCCAATAGGGCATATGCACCACTAAAGATAGAGAGAATTATCACAATATTAGCTGGCTGCAACTTGGACGACAATTTGACATATGGAATTTTGCATGTCCGCTAATACAATGGAAAGATGTACCTGAATAAATCCGGGAAATGCATGAACTCATCTTATAAAAAA
This sequence comes from Dipteris shenzhenensis, assembly GCF_047967505.1. Lineage (NCBI taxonomy): Eukaryota > Viridiplantae > Streptophyta > Polypodiopsida > Gleicheniales > Dipteridaceae > Dipteris > Dipteris shenzhenensis. The sequence continues at coordinate 380,193 of NC_141611.1, read as the reverse complement.
GTGCACTTTATAACTTCATGGTAGTCATCCAATAGATTATAAACCATCAACTCCATTATGCATAGTAGGGATAGCTACTATGACATGCCCTTTAACCTCATCAACACCCAATAGTGAGTGTAGAACTTTGTATCAATGTATGCTCTCTCTCTCTCTCTCTCTCACACACACACACACACACACACACACACACACACACACACACACACTTTTTTTTTGGGTAAAATCCAGTGCACTGTATTTATATTGTCATAACTTTACAAGAGGGGAAGTCTCCAAGAATGGAGAGTATCCCACAGATCAAAAGCATAAAAAGAAAAGCTCAATGTAAGATGCATGCATATCACCCTCATGGCAGGCATCATATAAAGATTGCCGCAATGAGGCTCTAAAAGATTCATATGACTTTTGAAACTGGCGGCCCAAGTATGCCAAATTGTGCTCTTCCCATATTGTCCAAAGAGCCCAATATCTCACCCATGAGAGAAAGAGTGAGTATTGAGATAAAGGCCTCCTAAATCTGCCAAATAGCCAAAAATGTTTCCCAAATATGTGACTCGGGAAACGGAGGCGAAGATGATCTGAAATTTTCCCAAGGAGATTCCGAGTAGACGGGCAATGCCAAAGCAAATGAGGGACAGTCTCTGAAGGAGCGTGACACCGTAAACAGGTGGGTGGAGCAATGTGACGTTTGGCAAGTGTGATTCCCACCGACAATGTGCCAGTCATGCATCTCCAAAGAAAGAGTCTTTGTTTCAAAGACATTTTGCACCTCCATAATAGTCGGAGATTCTTCCGCCACCATGAAAGGGGCTGCCTGATATGCCATAGAGTATTAGCATATTGATGAATCTAAGGGGCAGGTTGAAGAAGCTTGTAGACTTTGATGGAGCTCAAAACAGGCAGAGGAATAGGACGAGAGCATGTAGCAGAGGGGTACAATTGCCAATCCATAAGCCTGTTTGTGTCAGCCACAGGGGGAATAGGTAGAAAAGGATGCAAGAGATCAGCAATTTTCTTCCATATCAATCTGTGATGCATTCCCAAAGCATAAGAGGCAGTGGCCTGAGGAAAAGATAAGACATGGCCGTGATCATCTACCACATCATTGATGTATCTAATTCCCAATTTCATGAGATTATATGCCCGAACCGGTTCTTGTAAAGCAAGTGGAATGTCAAAGATGGCACTCCAATGAATATTTTCTTTCCTCATTGAGTTTGTCCCCGAATGATTATCAGGAGCCCATTTGACTTTAGAAAGCACTTGTTTCCAGTCCAATATCAGAGCAGTAGAGAAAGGGCATCCAGGAATCTTCCCTACAAATCTCCCAATGACAACCTCCCAATGATCAGTAGTCCAATGGGCATAAGCAGTTGTCCTCATGTTGACACACATGGATGCGATCATACAAGTCCATGGCTGTTTTTGACGGAAAAAGGTATGGAGCATAGTCGCCTTCCTTGCAAGTACATGATATCTGATATTCAGAACATTAAGTCCTCCATGCATCCTAGGGGAACATACCATTTCCATCTTCAGCAGTCTCAATGCTTTCACAGCAGTTTTTTTCTTCCATAACAGCTCCATAGCTTGAGACATAAAGGCTGAGATATCTCTGGAGGACCAATGTAACAAAGGCAAAAAGAACTGAACATAAGACATTACAATAGACTGTACTATTCTGAGCCTGACATGAAGTGGCCAAGTAGAAATTTTTCAATATTCCAATTTATGTTAAAGTCTTTGGAAGATCCATTTTAGCTGCTGCTTCCTGGTAATATGCCATCCTATAGGATATCCCAAATGCCTGACTACATCTTTGGAATGCACTATCTGACCAAGCCAGAGAATAGAATGCCAGTCACATTGTTTCAGTGGAAGCAATTTGGATTTGTCGAAGTTGACATGCAATCCCGCTGCTAATCCATACAATGATAATGTGGTCATAAGCATGCTGACTTCCCGAGGAGAGTTCTGTGGCATAAAGAAGGAATCATCAGCGTATGCCTGTGCCAAAAAAGATGCAGCCCCAGGGATTTTAAGACCAGTCATCCGTCCTGTGCTTGTAAGATGATCAAGATACATCAATAGGGGATGAGTCGCAATGGCATAGAAAAGAGCACTAAGGGGGCAGCCCTGTCGGACTGATCTACCCAATATCCATGACCGAGATAGATGACTTCCGAGAATGCACTGGGAAGTAGATCCAGAATAAAGCCAATAAATTGCATTTGCTATCTTGGGACCAAAACCCAGCTTTGTCATGGTTTGAGAGATAAAATCCCATTGTACAGTGTCAAATGCCTTAGTAATATCTACCTGCAATATGAGCACATCTTGATTCGAGTACTTAGCATATTCAATTGCAGTCAATGCATTGGAGATATTGTCATAGATTTGTCTTCGCGGCACAAACCCATACTGATGAGGATGAAGGCCCACATTCAGTATCCCATGAAGCCTATACACGATCATTTTGGCAATGAGTTTGTAAACTACAGGCATCAAAGTAATAGGCCTCCAATTTGACATATGATCACAGAGATTTTTTTTGGGCACAAGTTTAATTATGCCATGCTTCCAAAGGTGTGGCAATTGATTTTCTTGCCAGGCAACATTGATCATTTGTAATAGAACATCTTTCAAATCATCCCAAAAAGAAATATAAAATTCCACCGTAAGACCATCCCAGCCAGGGGACTTGTATTTGCCAAGATGGGACAATGCATTATCAAGTTCCGTATCAGTAAAAGGTCTCTCAAATAAAAGAGCATCATCCATTTCCACTATCCCAGAAACATATTGAAGAAATTCAGTCCTCGCATCAGTCATTTGATTTGATGGGGAGCCAGGGGTAGAGAACAGTGTCTGGAAGTAATTTTGGCATTCATCTTGGAGATCAGAGAAGGAGTGCGTCCAAGAGCCATCTAGCTTCCTTACCCTTAGACATGAGTTTTTCTTTCGAGTGGCATGCAGTCCCTGGAAGAAGGCTTTGGATGAGCAGCCCTTATCCATAAGGGGCTTCATTCTTGCTCTAATCTGCCATTTGTGCAATTTCCGCTGATCATTATCAGTCAGTTTGATCCGGGCTTGTGAGAGGGAATCATTTTCTGATTCAGAAAGAGGTCTTAAATGTGAAAATTCAGTCAACTGTTGTGTTGTCCTTTTTGCCCATTTGACCTCGTTCCTCCATGTAGCCATGTGCCAGGTTCCATACTCCCTAATGACATTCTGTATACGAGAGACAAAGCTGTCCCAAGCATAATTCATGTCCTCCTGAGCATGCAAAAGCAAGGGATGAATTGCAAATCTGATCATTTGCTGGAAATGTTGATGTCTAAGGTAAGCCTGATTAACATGCAATAATTTGCTGGAGAGAGTCGGTAAATCATCCAGTGGCATACCAAATTGCAGATTTAACCATAATGGGGCATGATCTGACAAGCCCAAAGAGAAATCTATGTGGAGATGAAGGCTAAAATCTGCGTATTGTTGTGGATAGAACAAATACCATCTGTCAAGCCTAGCACAGTATGTAGTATATGCATTATGATGAAAAGTATATCCGGACACTGACCCTTGTAGAAGCAGCCATAAATCTTCAGCCTGCACAGAAAGAAGCATGCTATCCCATTTCTGTCTTTCCGATGAAAGCATATGAGATCTTGAAGTGGTGTTATCTCTCAGCAGAGGAGAATTATTAAAATCTCCACAGATAAATGCATTGGATCTCCATGGATATTTGCTTAAAGAATCCCATAGAGAAGCCCTCATGGCAGAGGTCTGGGAGGCATAAACTGATGCAAGCTCAAAAATGTCACCATTGACATTACATTGTATGACTATCCATCGGCAACTGCTGTCATTGAATGCTAACTGGGGCTCCAGCTCATGTCTGACCATTATGCATACCCGTGAGTAGGTATTGGTACCAGCATAATATATATCATAGCCGCCAAAGTGATCATGATGACCAGCCTTAGAGTGTTGATTATGCTCTTGCAAACAAACAATATCTAGCTGCATTTTATGTACATAATTCCAGAAAAGCCTCCACTTTGAGACATTGCAGAGGCTCTGTACATTGTATGTAAAGCACTTAAGTGTTTGATGCATGAAAGAGATATATACAGGAAAGTATAAGTATGAAACAAGATATCAGAGAGGCAAAGCCTCTGCCTGCATGGGTTGCAGGCTTTCATGATCCATGAAAGATATGGCATTCTCCCCTTTTCAGAATCACATATGGGAATACCCTTCTTCAAAACCCCCACCCAATTTTGAAGGACAGGAGCTGAAGTGGAAGCTTGTCCTGGTAAGGGAGAGGAAGCATCCCATTGCCGAGATTGAAAGGGGCGTTGCTTCAATACAACCACCTTCTTAGGCTGTTGAAAACCATCCCGATCTGTCCCCACAGGTTCCTTCATCTTCTCTTTTTCTTTTTCTTTCCCTTTTCCAACAAGTGATTGCACCTGATTAACTGGTTTAACATTCTTTGCTCCATTTCGATTTGCTGCCTTGGCTTGCAAATTCTCATTCTTTTCCCTTGTCTGAGGCGGCAAGGCATTAGGAGGGGGTTGATGCAGTACCATTGGGCATTCAGAGGCTAGATGCCCAAACTTATGGCAGGCAAAGCAAGCGCCTGCAAATACACCCCATTTCAAGTCAAAAAAATTTTTCCCCAATTGCTCACCCTCAACACGGACGAAGACTTGAGGTACGGGAAAAGCTGTACGGAGGAACTTGTACGGAACAGCGGGAAAAGATACACAAAGATTCTGTACGGACAGAGGGTGCTCACGAAAAAGTACGGAATTGTACGGGAAGGAGCAGGGTGGTACGGGGAGGCTGGGTGCACAGAAGGTGTCACGTCGTACAGCAGGGCTGACAAGAGATGTACGATGCGTACGGAAATACAGCAGGGTGTACGGGCCTGCACGTCGGAAGAGTCCGTACGGCGATCGTACGGACGGAGGGGGAGGAACCTAGGAGGGTAGCGGGCACCTTCGTCTCACCGTCTCTCTCCTTCACGTATCGCTCCTGCACTCCAACAACCACACACACAAGCAGAACACACACACACAGATACTTTTTTTTTTTTTTGGGTAAAACCAAGATACTTATATTATAAAACATTCATTTACATCCAGGCCGTGCTCAAAATAGAGCTACAGCCCTATCCATCAGAAACAGTAAAAGAAAAGTTGAATACAAGAAACATCAAAATCTTCCTCATGTAAGGCATCATATAAAGACTGCCTTAATGAGGCTCTGAAAAACTCATAAGGATGCTGAAGAGGAGAATTCAGATATGCTTGGATGCGCTGCAGCCAGAGGGTCCATAAGGCCCAGTATCTGATCCAGTGGAAGAAGAGAGAATACTGTGACAAAGAAGCTGATAGTTTGCCATACATCCAGAAAAACCTGTAGAACCTGTGTGCTGGAAATCTGAGAGATAAAAAATAGGAGATTCTATCTAGAAGGTCTCTGGAATATGAACAAAATCACAATAAATGCGGAATACTCTCCGATGCAAGGTGACATCTTGGACAGAGAGGTGAAGCTATTCGTCGTTTAGCCAATTTCACTCCCACTGGGAGAATACCAACAATACATCTCCATAGGAATAGTCTTTGCTTCAATGGCATTTTCAACTTCCATATCATTTGCAATCTTCCTTTCCACCAGGCTAATGATTTGTTCAGATGCCATAAAGAATTAGCATGATGGGCAATCCAAGGAGGAGGTAATATTAATCTATAAGCCTGTATAGATGTCAATGACTGCAAAGGCTTAGAAGAAATGCTTGGACTTGAAGACCAAAGGTGCCAATCTTGAAGCCTGTCACTGCCATTCAATGTCGGAATCGGAACCAGAGGAAGTAGGAGATCAGCAATAGCTTTCCAAATGGGTCTATGATGCATTGCCAGGTTGTATTGTCTACATGCTGCTGGAAAAGGGAGAATATTTCCTTGCATATCTACAACGTCATCAATGAACCGGTTACCCATTTTCATAAGATTGTAAGCTCTGATGGGTTGTTGAACAGCAAGGGGAGAGGAAAACACAGCACTCCAATGAATTCTCTCCAATCTGAGTGATGATGCTAGAGAAGCAGGATGAGGAGACCATTTGATGTGAGAGAGTACTTGCTTCCAATCCTGAATCAAGGAATTAGAAAATGGACAACCAGGGATTTTACCTTGAAATTTTCCAAGCACTACTTCCGATGGATCTACTATCCAATGTCCATAAGCATGTGTGCGCATCTGACCACACAAAATTGCTAGCATAATAGACCAAGGCTGCTCTTGTTGAAAGAATGTTTTGAGCATAGTGATCTTTCTTGCCAACACATGATATTTGATGTTAATTATATTCAAACCACCATGCATTCTGGGTGAGCAAAGCAAGTCCATTTTGAGCAACCGTAAAGCTTTTTTATGAAGCTTGGTTTTCCAAAAAATCTCCATGGCTTGAGACATAAAAGATGAGAGATCTCGAGATGACCAATGTAATAGAGGAAGGTAGAACTGGACATAAGCTAGAACAATAGACTGGACAATTCGAAGCCGTACATGCAGAGGCCATGTGGAAATCTTCACATATTGTAATTTGTCCTGAATTTTGTTGAACACCCACAACATTTGTTGCTTATTACTGATTTTCCAGCCAATAGGATAACCCAAATGTCTTACTATATTTTCCGGTTGAATAATCTGGCCTGGCCACAGAATAGCATGCCAATCACAAAGCTTGAGAGGCAAGAGTTTTGATTTCTGAAAATTAATTTTAAGACCAGCTGCCAACCCAAAATCTGAAAGGGTATCCATCAAGAGGCGAATCTCCAATGGACTGTTCTTTAGCATGAAGAATGAATCATCTGCATAGGCCTACGCTATGAAGGGTCGTGAACCAGAAATCTGAAGCCCCTCTAGCTGTCCAGTATCAACCATGTGATCCATATAAAGAAGCAAAGGATGTGAAGCGATGGCATAAAGCAAGGCACTGAGAGGACATCCTTGTCGAACCGAACGTTCGAGAGTCCAAGACTCAGACAAATGTTTCCCTATAAAGCATTGTGTAGTAGAATTTGAATAAAGCCAATATATGACATTAGATAGCTTTGGCCCAAAACCAAGTTTTTGCATGATTTGAGAGACATAATCCCACTGTACTGTATCAAACACCTTCGCCACATCCACGTGCATGACCAACACATCTTGATCTGAATATTTAGCATATTCCATTGCGATAAGAGTGTTAGTGATATTGTCATGTATGTGCCGTCTTGGAACAAAACCATATTGCCTGGGATGAAGTCCATCATGAAGGATATCCTTTATCCGATGTACCAACATTTTGGCAATCAGTTTGTATATCACCGGCATCAAAGTAATTGGTCTCCAGTCATCCATAGTCTCACAAAGAATCTTTTTGGGCACAAGCTTAACCAGACCATGCTTCCAAGCTGAGGGAAGGTGTTGGTGCTGCCATGCTGCATTAATAAACTGCAGAATTGGACCCTTCATTTCTGGCCAAAAGGCTTCGAAAAATTCAACCGTCAGACCATCCCAGCCAGGGGATTTATGTTTACCCAAATGCTTAAGGGCTTTATCCAATTCATCATCTGAAAAAGACATTTCCAGCATTGAGGCTTTTTGCGGGGAGACAATGGGAGAAACAAGCTCAGTAAATCTGTTACGAGCCAATGCGACCTGAGGTGTAGAAGAAGATGGCTGAGAATAAAGGAGCTGAAAATGATCCAGACATTGTTTTTCAAGCAAAGAGAGAGACTGGGTCCAGAGACCATCTGATTTCCTTACCCTCATGATAGATTGGCTTTGTCTGTGTGCATGTAAGTTCCGAAAAAAAGATTTAGAGGAACAGCCCTTATCTAGCATAGGTTTAACTCTGGCCCTAATCTGCCATTTAGACAGCTTGCGTTTGTCATTGGCATCAATTATAGAGGAAGCACAAGACAATAAATGCTGCTCAGAATCAGATAGAGATCTTTGATGACTAATCTGTACAAGATACTGCTTGTATGATTTTGCCCACTGGATATGCTGTTTGGTTTCTGCCAAGTACCATCTTCCATATTCCTTGATGACATTTTGAATACGATGTATGAAAGAGATCCAAGCAAATTCCAGATCCTCCTGAGCATGGGATAGCAATGGCCTGCAAGCCAGTCTGATCATATGCTGAAATTTTTCGTGAGAAAGATAGAATTGATTAACCTGTAAATTTCTGACTGAAGAGAGCTGCAAGTCATTCAGAGGCATACCAAAAGAAAGGGTGAGCCAAAGTGGAGTGTGATCAGATAATTGTTGTGAATAATCAGTCCACATCTGACATGTATATTCATCATATTGCTGAGCATGAATGAGATAATATCTATCAAGCCTGGCCCAATAATCTGTAAAAGCATTATGATGATATGTAAATCCCATCACTGAAGGATGAGTTGCTGTCCATAAATCTGCAAATCGAAGTGATGATGTCATGTGTTCCCATTGCTGGATTTCAGAGGGCAGCATATGTGATTTATGCGTGGTATTGTCCTTCCAGTGAGGAGAATTGTTGAAATCACCACAAAGTAGAGCATTAGAGGACCAAGGATATTGCTTTATGGAGTTCCACATTTGAGCTCTGGAAGCTGAATTTTGAGAGGCATACAAAGATTCTATTTCAAAATCCTCTCCATTGATCATACATTGGATAATCATCCATCGTCCACCTAGATCATTATATGCTATCAAGGGTTGCAGATCATGTCTGGCTAAAATGCACAGCCCAGAGAATTGTTCCGATCGTGAATAGAATATATCATATCCTGAAAAAAACCCATGCTGTCCAGCAAAAAAATGCTGATTATGCTCTTGGAGACATACAACATCCGGATGAGTTGTATTTATATAATGCCAGAGAAGCCTCCATTTATTCTGGTTGCAGAGGCCCTGTATATTATAGGAAAAACATTTAAGAGAAGCACGCATGAAAATATATACAAGAGAATGATCGGTCCTCCAAAAGAGCGGGAGGCCTCAAGCCTCTGCCATTGCCACAGGGTCTTGCTGACCCTCAGCTTCCAATTCCCTGATAATATCATCTTCTTCACAAAGGGGAAGACCCTTCTTGACTGCATTGACCCAAGCCTTTGAGATGGGGCTGCTTGAAGAGGTAGAAGATTGTCCTGGAGAAGGAGCAGAGGCATCCCAATTACGAGATTGGAGAGGTCTTTGTTTGAGAGGCACCGTCTTCTTTGCAGTCTGCCATCCCTCATGAGATGATGAAATATTTTCTCCTAACTTGCTTTTGCCTTTATCCTTATTTTGAGCTGAATTGGCCTGGCTCCCTGTATGAACTGAAGGCTTTGCTCCTTTAGCTTCAATCTTTTCCACATATGTCTTCTGACCTCCTTTATTAGATGGCAGAGGAATAGCAGCTGGAGGAGGTGGATGAAGGATAGAAGGACACTCCGAAGCAAGATGCCCAAATTTGTGACAAGAAAAACAAGCTCCAGCAAAAATGCCCCATTTTAAGGTGAAATATTTCTTGCCCAAATTAACACCCTCAATCTCAACTGCAATAGAAGAAGGGGTCGGTCTATCAGTATCCCATAAGATGCAAAAACAATTTTTATTACCTGTTGGACGAGGGGGACAGATCACTTGTCCCAATGTCATAGCTAAACCTGGAAGCTCTAATTTCATATAATCTGGAAAATCAACCACTTCAACCCATACAGGGCAATGATGCTTGATGAGGTTCTGATAGTCCTTATTGGGGGACCAGGCATGATATGCACCATCTGGCGACCAAAAAATAAAGGGGACATTTCCAGCATCTTTTGTTTTGTCAAAGCATCCAAAATATGAACTTCATAAAATCCTCGGGAGGCAAAATAGACTCCTTCTACAAAGCATCCACCTAGGAGAGAATTCACCCATTGTCCCACATCATTAGCAGAGGGAATTTTGCCTGGGAAAAAGATGATAACTGCAGTTTGAGAGAGCTTCTTCAAAGGTTGCACAAGAGATGGCAGCTTCATTTTGTAAGTGAGTTCCGGAGCAGGTTGAATCCATTCCCTTCTGCTTTGTTGAAAATCATCATTCAGCATATCAAACACATAGGAAGCATCTTCAGAAGAAGGAGCTATGGGGGAAGAGGCTTCCCTTAATTGTCTTTTGGGTTCAGGAGAGAGGGCTCTCTTGACATAGAACTTGTTTGATTCTGCCATGGCAGCTAAGGGATTCAACAGATATGAAACAGCAAAGATCGTACTGAGCACAAAGAAGGGGAGGCGGACTGTACGGAGGTAGACCTGACGCACTGTACGGTGGCACAAAGAAAAGACAGAATTGTACGGACAAAAGGAGAGATTGCAAGTCAAACTGTATGGGACTGCTGACAGGCTGTACGGGAAAGCAGACTGTGCACTGAAGATTCAGTCAACTATAAAGTTGCGAGAAGTACATCAGGAGAGATAGGGAGGACAACAACAGAGACAACAGAGGGTCCAAGAGCAGAAGACTAGGGACTAGAGACAGAAGCAGATGCCTTGTGATGAGGGAGGGGGTTGGAAGAACCCGCACACAAGGTTAAGGAGAGAGAGGGCCAGAAGGAGAAAGGCAAAGAGGAGATGTAGCTAGGCTTAGTGCATGAGTGTTCGGATGGAGTGATACCCCAAGTAGCAGACTACTGAGGCATAGGTGCAAGATGTGATTGCACAGCTAGTTCAGCATGAGAGAGAGCCTCATATTCACAGGAGGGAGTCTCGGGGTCCTCTAGGTGCATATTCAGGATGGTTTCTTCCTCGGCTCAGCTAGATTCTTTTGTCAAGGACACACCTCGACATGATGCTCATAAGGAGGGGTGCAATGATGAGGAGGTTGGGATGGAGGGACTGAGTTCAGACCCCTAGTTATGACACTGAGATGATGGCAGGTCAGATGGAGAGGATGAGGCCTTCTCTGGCGACAGCTCCTTCCATTTTTCCACCCCACCTAGGACACCACACCGGCAAGGGCTTATGCTGGGGATACTTATGGCCAGACAGTGGACACAATTTGGTCCCTGAGCCACGGGGACTAGGCAGTGCTCATTTTCACCAAGGGAGCATAATCATCAGACATGGGCTTCACAGAGTTTTTGTGGGCAATGACATTGATTTCTTATTTATGCAGGAGCACTACATTTCAGAGTCCCATACAAGCAGGTGCGTGGGAGGATTCTCTGAGCATAGAGTAGGAACATCTGAGCTTCCGCAATAGAAGACGGAGCATGGCAGGGAGGAGTCTGCATCTGTGTTGTGGAGCCTTGGCACATGCCATACAGAATTGTGGCATCCTTGTGCTAACTAATAAGACCCTCTCTAACTATCTTTATTCTTACCTCATGCATATCATTTGTGTGCAGAATCACCCTCTATGTGATGAGGATGGGGGGCAATACAATCTGATGAGCGAACCCATTCTCATTAGATCAAAGAGATGCAGTCTTCATGATATAACAACAATTTCTTTGTATTGTGAGCAGCTGCTCTCACAGCCAAGAGCAAAGAATGCATGAGCTTTGGGCTGAATAAGGGCAGATGTAACATCAAAAGGGATAAGATTTGACAAGCTTGTTGATTCAACTTTTGAGCTGTAGCAAGCGCGTAGTCGTGCAGAACGAAGAGCTAGAATCGACTGCACAAGTGCAGTGAAGCAGCTTGAGCAGTATCAGCTCTATGGAGTGTGCTGATGTATGGCAGCAGGCTGAGCATAAACAGAAGACTGTGTGGAGGAAAAGCAACTTGGATAGTGATTGGGAGAGCTATGTTCAAAGCTTTGAACACAGCTGACATTGTGTAGAGAGCTCCTCTGGTGATAGGGTGGGTAGGAGGCTTCTAGAAACAAAAATGGAAAGAGGAATGTGTGTCCAAGGGCTGGGTGTACAGGACGATTGACACACCAAAAACATTGGGCTACACCGCTCCTAGTGATTCAATGTTGCACAAAGTGATGAATCGGATGCTAGTCAAGTCGAACCGAAGGAAGTGAATAAGGTCGGTGGTCTGTGTCCGCATGCGGTATCCAAGAGAAGCCCTCCTACAACGAAGCAACGAAGCAATCGACTACGTAGTCTGGCATCTCACGGTGACACCCACAATGGCTCGCCAACGACTACAGCACCAAACAGGACGCCAACAGCCACCATCCATCGTCTTCTGCAACGACACGTAAAGCCTCCGCCCTCAACATAGCGCCATCGCCACGCTCCATCATCTAGGTATTGCCTCTAAACGCGACGCTAGTGCATGAGAGCTCCAGAAACACGCTCCAGCAACAGCCTACAAAGGCTCTCAGGACAGCTAGCAATTCGCATGATAAGCGATGCACAGACTCCAGCATAGCACAGCTTCAACGACCCTCTCCACTTTCAATAGCACTCCTTTGCATGCCAGCGCTCCTCCAATGGGTAGGCTTGCTTTAGATAGAGTTGATAGAGCTACCGGTTGAGGCTCGTGGACGCTACTTAGACTGCAGACTCAAGCATCTCGTACGCTAAGCACAAGCCTCCTACTACAGCTAGCTCCACAGCAGCAGTCGAGCTTCGGCCAACGCTCAAGCTCTGTGAGCCTTTGGACGTCGAGAGCGGCTGCCTCTATCTAGCGCTCTCCATCAACCCACGGCATCTAGCAGCAAACGGCTTGCAGACGAAGACGAAGGTATACGAACGATCTCCACGCTCAAGCGCCATCCCTCAGACCTCTATACAATGACTCATTGAGCCACGCTCCCTCTCAAACGACATCGACGAAATCCTCACTATCGAAATCTCAAAGATTTCGATTTCTTCAAAAACACCACGTGGCAGGCGGCCACATAAGCCTTATCCTTGCTTCACCACACCTATGGTTACCTTTTTGCCAGATGGCAAATAAGGTTGTACCAAGGTTAGTTGGCCCTGGTCAACAAGTGGATAGGGTTTGATTAACTCCACCTATGGTTTAGTCATTCATGGTCAGTACTAATTTGACCATGGTCAATTCTTGCCAACCATGAGTTACCCTTGTGACATGTGGCAGTCTTATCCTCATCTGCTAAGTCAGCAAGTCAAAGTCAAAGTGCCACATCATCACTTTGACCAATCAACAGTCAATTACCACCTCATCACTGCCACATGGCGTTGACCTCTGCAGGCACAATCCCCTGCCAGGTACACTGTGCACACACACTGCATGTGACCACACAGTTGCCATCTCAGCACACTGCTCCACAAGCACACCTCCTGCTAGGCACAGTGCCACATCATCACTGCATGTGATTCACAATGATACATCATATTTGCACTCCTTTTGCCCCTCCACCTAGATCAAGTTGTATCTCTTGATCCAGGAAGAATTTGAGGGCGCTCTAAAAAGGAAAGTCGCTCGTTTTTTTATGCTCTACGCGGTCGTGACATCACACGCATATTTTGGTGCAAGTTACACTCACATTTTAGCCTCGCCGACAAAACCACTTCCTTCACACACATTTGTCTCTACATCGATGCATCTGACCCAACACTTAAAAAGAACAAAAGAAAAGAAATTATTTGATGTTCTTTCATTGATCGATGGTTGGTATATATCTAGATTAGAGTAGACTAGATTGCCATAGAGGGGACACTTTGAATTTCCCCAAGTTGCTAATCTAAGCCATGCCCGAAATTCCCGACTAGTATCTACTCGGAGTCGGTCCATATGCTCACATACGGTTTCACATCATTACATTACCTGAAACCTTACGTGTATCAGTTCAGTGAGCAGACTTCAGAGTTTAGATGCATTGCAGATTGTTTCAGTGTGGGCAGATAGCATTTGATTTCACACACATGCCACCATTGTAAAGCCTATTTGGCTATCTCACGGCATTGTGCACATCATTTCAGCCTTGTAAAGCCTCTTGGCTATTCCCGGCATCATTGCCACAAGCTTTGTAATACATATCATATTTTATATATTGCAGTTCTATCTTCACCGGCGGGTCGGAGATTTCACTTGGCATAGTCAGTGTATTTGCAGTTGATTCATACAGAGATTTTCACGACACTTTTGAGTACATTTCTTGCACCATGTCGACTAGCAATCTCAATCTAGAGGCATCTGCTAAGTTAGACAACTCCAATTACGGTACATGGAAATACCGCATGGAGATCATTCTTGTACTTTAGGACAAATGGGAGTATGTCGATGGGTCTACACCTAGACCATTGGCCGATCCAGCCATAAGTAGCTCTACTCCATCTGTTGTTACAACACCAGCAACGGGATCTACAATGGCATCTATAGCTACACAAATAGTTTCCGCACCAGTAGCAGATCTTGCCATTGCCTGAGCTCAAGCAGAATGGGATAAGAAAGACAAATATGCCTATCACCTGATCAAGTAGAATGTGCTTATCACCTGATCAAGTAGAATGTGCAAGATGTCATGCTAGGACAGCTCAACACAGTCAAGACATCGAAAGAAGCATGGGATATGTTCGCAGCTCTCTACGAGTCCAAGAACACATCTAGGATTCTCACCCTGAGAAACCAAATAAACCAGAGTTTCCGCAACAGTAGTGAAACTGGTCATGCTTATGTACTCCGCATAAAAGACTACAACAATTAACTTGGAGCAGCAGAAGAGACTATGAACCCCGCAGAAATGGTTCAAGTCATTCTCAAGGGACTAGGAGAGGGATATGAGAATCTAGTCAAGAGTATTGCCATCCAACGGCAAATTCTGACAATGGAAGAACTTCAGTCAGTCCTACTTGGTGAAGAACTCAGGACTCAGGCTATTCAAGCACGTAAAGGTCATTCTAATGATCATGCATTCACAACTTCAGACAGAAGCAAAGGCAGAGGCAGAGGCAGAGGTAGATCATATAAGAAAAGTGGTCATCATCAGCAACAAAATCAAAGTCAGCATTAGCATCGTTCTCAGCAATATTAGAATCAGCAAAGAGGAAATCATTCCAACCGAGGAAGATTTCAAGGACGAGGGAATGCATCCACTAACGTGCCAAACATCCAGTGCAACTATTGTCACAAGTTTGGACACTATGAAAGAGATTGCAGCAAGAAGTAGTACGACCAAGGCGGTCAATCTAGTAACCGAGGGAATTTTTGAGGCATAGGAAATCATTGTGGTGGACATTCTAGTCACAATCATTTTGCAAATGAAATGAAAATATGTTTCTTGCAAGCGAGGAAATGCATCAGACTGATACAATGTACCTAGACACTGATTTCAATCCCAAAGAAGATTACAGCTATCAAGTCGACCAAGTGGAATTGGATCCTTGGTATATTGACAGTGGTGCATCATCTCATATGACAAATCATCAGGAATGGTTCACGGAAATGAAGCCATTAGAAGGTCAGAAAAATGTCATCTACACAGCAGAGAATACACCAAATCCGGTTCAAGGAACAGGTGTTATCCCTATGAACAATTTCACTGGTACAAAAGGATTAGTAAAAGATGTGCTCTATGTTCCCAAGCTCAGCAAGAACCTCTTGTAAGTAGGTCAAATAACAAAACACAATTACAAAGTCATCTTCGACGGTGATGAATACACTATCAGAGACAAATCCAAAAGATGTTAGCTAGTAGCAAAAGGTGTCAATGAAGGACGCTTATACAGAATGCTAGCTACAGTACCAGATAAGCATGCCATGTCAGCTTAACTGCAACAGATGCCACTATCTACAAAATGGCACAAGAGATATGGTCATGTCAACTTTAAGTACTTGTTAGATCTTAGGAATCAAAATATGGCAATTGGGATTCCGAAGCTACAGTTTCTTGGAAAGGTTTGCGAAGCATGTTGCTTCGGCAAACAAAAGCGAACCAACTTTGTCAGAAGTACCTCTCGTGCACGAGGTATTCTTGATTTGATACATACAGATGTATGGGGTTATGCCCAGACCCGCAGCATCAATGGTTCACTTTATTACTTGACTTTCATCGATGACTACAGCAGATATTGTTGGGTCTACTTTCTAAAAGAGAAATTTGAAGTGTTTTCCAGATTTCAAGAATTCAAAGCCATGGTAGAAAACTAGACTGGCAGAAAGATCAAGGTCATGAGATCAGACAGAGGAGGTGAATACATGTCTTCAGCATTCATGAACTTTTGCAGAAATCACGACATTCGAAGACAATTCACATGTGCAGATACTCAGCAGAATGCAAGAGCTGAAAGGAAGAATGGGACTTTAGCAGACAGTGCTAGAGTAATGCTTAGTGAAAAGCATCTTTCGAATCAGTATTGGGTAGAAGCAATAGCCACTGCAAACTATTTGCTTAATCAGCTTCCTACCGAACTGATACCGGGTATGACTTCTTATGAAGCATTCATTGGACACAAGCCACACATTGGGCATCTCCACATATTTGGTTGCATAGGATATGCCCACATACATGATGATCATCGCAGGAAATTGGATGCGAAGACATGCAAATGCATCATGATTGGCTATAGTGAAGAAAGCAAAGCATATAAGTTGTTTGATCCCATCAATCGCAAGGTTATTATCTCCAGAGATGTAATCTTTGATGAGGAATCAGAATGGAAAACCTCACCTACACAGGAGATAGAAGCATCGACTTCACAGTCATCTATAGAACAGGTTGATGAAGAAGAGCAAGAATTAACAGCAACACCCCAAGCAGAGCCACATCAGCTCAGACGGTCTTCTAGGGAAAGCAGACCTGCAGTCGGATTGATATATGCTCAGAAAGGCAAAGCAATTCAAGTGGAAACCACTAATTATGCTCTTATGACTATCATCATGGCTACAGAAGAGCCAGTGTACTTCGAAGAGTGTACTTCGAAGACGCAGTAGAAAAGCCAGAATGGCAAACTGATATGAATGAAGAAATGGATGCTTTGTATAAAAATAACACTTGGGAATTATGCGACCTTCTACCAGGAAAGAAGGCCATAGCAAACAATGAGTATACAAAGTGAAGTACAATCCAGATGGCAGTATTCAGAGATACAAAGCCAGACTAGTTGCAAAAGGATTTGCACAGCAATATGGTCAAGATTATGATGAGACTTATGCTCCAGTAGCAAAGATGGATTCCATACGGTTCTTGATATCACTAGCGACACTCAGCAAATGGAATGTGTATCAGCTCGATGTAAAGAATGCATTAATCAATGGTTACCTAGACGAGGAAGTCTACATGCAACAACCAGTAGGTTATATTGAACCAGGAAAGGAGAATAAGGATTGCCATCTCAAGAAAAGTCTCTACGGCTTAAAGCAAGCACTCAGAAGTTGGTACAACAGAATTGACAAGTATTTTGCTAATCTGGGATACATGAAGTCCAATGCATATCATACTCTCTACTACAAAGTTCAAGGGGAAGACATTACTATTGCACTTTTGTACATAGATGATCTGATTGTGACAGGAAGCAAGGATAGCTTCATCAAAAAACTGAAACAAGACTTATCTGCAGAGTTCGACATGAAAGATCTTGGACTTATGCACTATTGTCTTGGAATTGAGTTCTGGAGAGATTCAGATAGCACATTCATGAGTCAGCTCAAGTATGTTGACATTCTCCTAAAGAAGTTTCATATGGCAGATTGCAAGATTGCAGCCACTCCCATGGAACAGAGTTTGAAACTTACTAAAGATTCATAAAAGGCTACAGTCAATGACAGATACTACAAGTAGCTCATTGGATCTCTTATATATCTAACAATCACACAGCCAGATATTTGTTATGCAGTAAGCTCACTAGCACAGTTTATGGCAAATCCAAAACAGTCTCACTGGAATGCAGCCAAAAGAGTCTTGAGATACATCAGAGGTACAAGACAGTTTGGGATAGAATACATAGGAAGTCATCCACAGTTGCATGGATACTGTGACAGTGACTATGCTGGAGATCATGAGACCAGGAGATCGACACAAGGATATGCATTTTTCCTTGGTCAAGGTGCTATATCATGGTTGTCAAACAAATAGCCAAGTGTTTCTTTGTCTTCGACTGAAGTAGAATATAGAGCACTCACTACAGGTGCATGTGAGGCTATATGGCTCAGAAGACTATTGTCAGAAAAAGATAACTTTGATGAGTCTAAGCCAACAACAATATATTGTGATAATCAATCGGCTCAAGCATTGGCTAAGAATCTAGTATATCACTCCAGGACAAAGCACATTGATGTCAGAGAGCACTTCATCAGAGAAAGAGTGTTACTTGGTGACATCACACTACAGCATTGTGATAGCAAAGAGAATGTTGCAGATATCTTTACCAAACCACTCGGTAAAGAGCTATTCGAGAAACACCGACTAGCTCTTGGTTTAACGCAGAGGAAGGACATTCCCATTAAAGGGGTGTGATGGAATGTAATGCTCAGTCCTTCGATTCCCCAGAATCATCATCTTGAGGGAAGGCCTACTTCATGATGTTGGATCTTGAGGGAAGGTGTTGAGAGTTCACACTCAACATCATGTGATCACGTGTGCATAGCACCATCATGTGATCATATGTGTATAGCACTAACCTTATAGAGTGCTATAAAGGAAAGGGTTAGATCACCTAGCCCTAACCCTAAATGGGTTTGTATATATTCTATTTTTTCAACTAAATCTAGTGTACAGTTAGTCATTTGTGGTGTGCTCTCTAGCTATGCCCTCTCTCCTCATCTCCACTCTTATTTTGTTAATTTCCTTCTCAATCTTTGGTGAATTGATAGGAAAATTGGGTGCGAACTTCTTAGCATTTTGAGCTTTTTTAAAGTCTACTTCTACTTAGAACAAGCCAATCTCTCTTACAAAAAATATATTAGGCTCCATCAGCCTAGTCTTGATATTCATGGAAATTTGATTTTTCACTTTGATCTTTTAAGGCCAATGATTCTTTGGGCACTCAGTGAGGATTTGTAAAAGTTGGATCTCTTAGGGACAAATTCACATTATCTTAGCTTCCTAGTCATGACCTAGTTTGGACTTCTTTAAATAGGATCAACCAAGAAGTAAGGGACATTTGCTATCCAATCAGGCTAACAATAAAAGAGATGCTCCCAACACCTAAACTTACATCTTGCACTCCTTTGGGGATAGACTAAGATCAACCATATGTACTTGAAACATTGAAGGTTTTAGATTTTTGAACATAATCTTTTGAGTCAACTCCATAGCGATGGTATTGACTCATGTATCAGTGATAACGTGCTCTCTACTTCTACAGGGTTGGCTTTTTACTTAGCTTTAAAGCATGTAGCTTGTAATGTAAAGTTGTGTGTGTGTGTGTAAATGTATAAATCTATATATAAATATACATATAAAAGTAAATAAATAAATAAATAAGTGTGTGTGTGTGTGTGTGTGTAATAGATACATATATATAAGCTATGGACTTTTTATCAAGCGAGTGTTTCATAGGATGGATTTGGATGCTACAACTTG
This sequence comes from Dipteris shenzhenensis, assembly GCF_047967505.1. NCBI lineage: Eukaryota > Viridiplantae > Streptophyta > Polypodiopsida > Gleicheniales > Dipteridaceae > Dipteris > Dipteris shenzhenensis. The sequence continues at coordinate 360,727 of NC_141611.1, read as the reverse complement.
TTGAAATTTAACCATGTGGCAATTCATTGTGGTGGAGCTGTGTGCTTAGGGTGCCCCAACCCCTCAACCACCTAGCCACTCCAAGGACCTCCAAGGACCTATCCCCTTAAAATGGATTCAGGTATTGGAGGTGCCTATCACCAAGGCTTTATATAACTTGGTATTCGGGCACCAAGGCTCTTAATGCATTTAGCATGTTTTGATTCTTAGTAAGGTCTTAGTTGCTCTCTTCTTTCTCCTTGCCCCAGTGTTCGGCCTTGGGTTTTCGACGATTTCCTCCTTCAGCTTTCTTGCGGGGTCTTCTACTGTTATTCAACATTGGAGGTTCAACTTTTGGAAGCTCGACTGCCATTAGGGCATGCAAAATGGCTAAGTAATTGTCAAAGACTTAATCTTCAATTTCAGCACTCTCAGCCATAGTTTCAAGGTCCCAAGGAAAATCTGAGTCATCATTGGTATGGGTACCTTTTTCAAGTTCATTATCCCACTCAAGGTCAGCCATAAAGAATGGCACCTCTAGATTGATTGGTTCTTCATGTGTGAGTTGAGGATCTACCTATATCACCTTAGCATCTATCTGCGAGAATATGGGGTCTAATGAATGGCAGTTGTCAATGGTTGCCAATGTCAGTATCCAATTATTGACATTGCTTTGTGTATCGCCTGCTATGGCATGCTATTACAAGGGAGCTGATTTACTTGAGATCGTCATTGAAGAGGTTTCATCCAATGCTCTAGGCACAATTGGTTTTATTGCTCTCCTGTCCCCACATTTACTCTGATTGCGGTGTTGCAATTTTGAATTGTCAGTCTATTAGTTCCCAAATCATAGAGGATCGTAGAGCTCCTTGGATAGGACTTCAACACCTACTCCACCATCCACTATGGCATGGACTTCATTATATGCCTTTTGGATCAAAGACACAGTGATGTTGCGTATGTTATCTCTCTCATTCATCTGCATAGGGATATCTTCTATTTCTTCCAGAGGTAGAGGGGGATTTGCAAGTTCAATCCAGCCTTTGGGACAGTTCTGTAGTAGGATTCTAATGGGGATTGACACAAGGCAACTCAAAATGCTAGAGAGTGTGGCTCCTTCAAGTTGGTGTGGCGGTCCATTATGTTGCGGATTCTATTGTTGGAATAGAGGCTTGAGTACAGTATCAATACTATGTGGGGCCAACTTGGATCTTGAGCTTGCTTCTTAGCCTCAAATTGAGCTTGTTCCTTTTGTACCCATTGTTGAAGTGCTTGAAAACGAGCCTTCTCCACTTCTACATTTGGGTATGGAACTTCTTTTATTTTAGGCTCAGGAGCTGATGTGGATGAGCTTGGCTGCACATTTCTTAGCTGAGGTAGAGGCACTTGTGCAATCTCTATTTTCATCATGGCCACCGACTATGCAGATATGGCACCACAACCTTGGCAGTGGATTTGCTTGTGCAGTGATCTTGGCTCTTAGGACCGGGCATTCATTTGTTGTATGATTGGCCATGCAGTGTGGGTGCCATACATTTTCTCACCATGGATAAGTCTAAGGTGGCGGTTGAGACAATTGAAGCTTTTGTTCCATGGCCTGCATAATTTTTTCTTTCAGCTTCATGGTCATGGCCTCTTGACGATCTTCATTAGACGTTTTGGCAGTAGACTTAGATTTTTCCTTTTTGGAGCATTTATCTCGTGCATTGGATCTTCAATCATCGCTACTGATGTCAGAGTCGGTCATGCCATCCTCGATGTCAATGGCTGCCAAATGAGCAGCACTGAATGTTTGGTAACTACTAATATTTTTCATGTCTTTGCAGATTTTCTTCCGAGGTACTTTGCAGCGGGGTGTGGGTCACATTTGGTAATTAATTGTTTCATCTTGCCTAGATATGATGTGTACATCTTCTTGGCGACCTTGTTCGATCTTGCTTAGTTGAAGAGAGGGATCATCTTGTAGTCTCTCCATTTGAAAGCGCCTCTTGAATTATGTTTGCAGCTTATACTAATGTCGCATTGGAAAAATTTTATTAGACTTTATCATGATGAAAACACATAGAGGTCACCTAGGAGAGAATGAGGACCTCCCTTTGTAGCTCGAGAAATAGATGAACCATGTGTATACAATGAGTAGCCAAATAGAAAGTACTTTGAAGAATTTGAAAGAAAGAGAAGAATAAAGGAACGAAAAAGGGGAGGGAGGCTCAAGAGAGATATCATTGTCAGCAAGATGAGACTCCACTCAAATGCAACTCAACATTTAATAAACACAAGAAATCAACAAAGGAACAGAAAAGGGGAGAGAGGCTCAAGAGAGAATAAGAAGTGACTTTCATTGTCAACAGAGTGAGACTCCACTCAAATGCAACTAACTCAACATTCGGTAAACACAAGGGAGGAGAAGAGGTTTCATACATTTAAGAGTGAGCGGGAGCTCCATGACTACTCATAGAGAGAAGAATCAACTAGAGAGACATGAACTGAGTCAAGAGTCTATGCAAGAGAAAATATATGAGGGAGAGAGAAAGCTCATGGAAGAGGCTTAGGAGACACGAGCTACAACAGCATGTGGCCTAATGTTGGGACTTGTTGAACAAGGGGGAGGAGGGCTCTGTTTATAGATAGTTTGTCACCCTCCTTCACCCAATTATAGTTGTTGTCTGTAGATTACTTTCCCATAAATCACATAATCCCATATGTCACCATTCATATTCTTCTTGGCTACTCTTGACATGTGTCCCATCATAAGATCCTGATGACTCGTTTAAAATAAGAAAAGTCAAGGGTCTTCTCACATGGATCCCGTAGAGACTCTCTCTCTTCCATATGTCCACATCCTCCGTATTCCACAGAGGAATTCTAGAAGGATTTAACACTCTTTCACACCCCTTCACATGCCTTCCACATGCTTTGTATGTGATATTTCTTACTGTATTGAGCCCACGTGGACATGGGCAACCAAGTAGTAAGGGATATTTGCAATCCAATCAGGCTAACAGAGAGATGCTGCCAATACCTACACTTACATCTTGCATTCCTTTGGGGATAGACTTTGATCAACCATTTTTACTTGAAAATTGAAGCTTTTAGATTTTTTAACATAATCTTTTGAGCCAAATCCATAGCGTGAAATGCCTATAATGGTTGCATTTTTAAACTCTAGGTCCACCATCAATAATAACACCTTTTATTTCGATCTCGAACAAAATAATTGATAAGAGGTGTCTCAATGATAGTATGGTAGCAAGTTTTTCTACTGTGTCTTAGTATACTTTGGTTCTTTGGCATGCTTTCTAGTTCTACTGGGTTGGCTTTTTGCTTAGCTTTAAAGCAAGTAGCTTGTAATGTAAAGTTGTGTGTGTGTGTGTGTGTGTGTGTGAGAGAGAGAGAGAGAGAGAGAGAGAGAGAGAGAGAGAGAGAGAGTAATAGATACATATGTATAAGATATGGATTTTATATCAAGCGAGTGTTTGATAGGATGGATTTGCATGCTACAACTTATTGAAAATTTAACCATGAGGCAATTCATTGTGGTGGAGTCGTGTGCTACGGGTGCCCCAACCTCTCAACCACTTAGCCACTCCAAGGACCTCAAATATAATAGCTTATCAAGTATGCACAATTCTGCATGTAAACTAAATTTGTGTACTCTCACTAGTGGGATGGGCAAGATGGGATCCCACTTTGGATCCTTCTTATCACCATCCGAGGCTGGCATTTGGCTATAAGAGAAGGATGACATTCTCCCATTGTAGTCCTACATTTTGTTTCTAATGAGAACACATACAAAACGTACATGTGAATATTGCATTTGCCCCTGTATCACAACCATGGAAGCACTTGTGTGTCTTCAAATGACTAGCAACATGCCGGGCATATTCAACTCAAAATGTTCCATGCCCATCCACTATCAATGTTTGCTCTCCATTTTGTCTTGAGATAATTGATGGGATTCATGTTCTCTCTAGAACCCACTTTAATGTCTCATGGCATTATTTTGGAGTCTCAGATGCTACAAGCCACCACACGCCTTTCTCATATTGAGCTAAGAAATCTTGCTTAACTTCCTCATCCCATTGAACAAAGGCTAATGCTATGTTCATAATACATATACTCAACATTTCTAGCTTGTGCCCTATGACCAACTAAGCTTCATCCATTTTGATAACAAAAATGGTCTTACCATTGCACTTTATACTATAAAAGAGAAAAATAGCTAGGATATACATGACATAGAAAATGAAACTAAGTAAAGGGCAATGCTGTGATGGAGTTTTCCTTACCGTCTTCTCTCATTTTAAAGAATTTGGCCATTGCTCATTGCATTTTCTCAACATCCAACAAAATCACTGAAAGAATTTATCTCAAATGATTGCTTTTGAATCCTCCAAGTCATTGTGACCCTTACATAATGCTACCCTCAAAGCATTTCTCTTGCTCCTATGTTTGTTTCTCATCATGCAAGCTTCCATTAGGGGAGAAATGGGGTCTCAAAAGGGCCTCATAAGGAATGGATTAAGAAATGGATTAGTCATAATGAAAAGGCCATGTAGGGTGTAAAGAGTCCTAACCCCCCTCACCTAGGTGGGTTAAGCCCACAAATGACCTCACCTCTTACACCTTTTACACCTCTTACACCTAGGTGGAAGCCACAAAATTAAAAATTAAAAATTTGAAATTTGAAATTTAAATTTCCTCCCTCCTCTCTCCTCCCTCCCTCCCTCCCCCTTCCCCCTCCCTCCTCCCTCCATCCTCCTTCCCCTTCCCTCCTCCTCCTCCTCCCTGCTCCTCCCTCCCCCCTCCTCCTCCTCCATGCTTGCTCCTCCTCCCCCTCCCTCCTACTCCACACCTACTCACACTTGCTGGTCCTCCCCCCTTCCCTCCACCTCCAGACTTTTTGGTCATCCCCCCTCCATCCCTCCTCTTCATCTGTTGGTCCTCCCTCCTCCTCCCTCCTACATGCTGCTCCTTTATGCCTACTTCTCCTCACTCGCTCCTTCTCCACACCTCCTCTACACTCGTTTACTCATGGCACCATTTGAGGACGTCTCTAACAAGTACCAAGTTCACTTAGAGTTGGAGGCTGAACATGCAAGCATATGCAGTTTAGGATTGAGTGGAGCTTCCAAGATCCACAATATTTTTTTGTAAGGAAATATGCATCTTGACCTTCGGGTAGAAGGATCCTTGTATCCTTAAGATCCTGCCACCAAAAGAGCCCTCCTTTTCATATAATGCATGAGCTTGTTCAGTTTGTTGGCAATGGACATGATGGGTTGGTTGGTTATTGCAATTGATAAAACACAATGGGTATGCAAGAAATGTGCATAGAGCCCATGCAGAGTAGCTAGCACATTTATAAAATAGCACCATTTTCTTAAGGTAGAAATGGGGTCTTAAAAGTGCCTTGTAGGCCTAATTAAAGGCCCATGGTAAGGTCCAAAGGAGTCCTAACCCCCCCTACCTAGGTGGTTTAACCCCCAATTGACCAACTCTTACACCTAGGCAGGATCCACCAAGTTTAAAATTCAAATTTTGAATTCCCTTGCCCTCCCTCCTCCCCTCCTCCCTCCCTCCCTCCTCCTCCCCCCTCCCTCCCTCCTCCTACACACCTGTTGGGTTACTGCTTCTCCAGTGTCCATACCTTCAGGTTGTTGCTCCTCCATGCCTACTGCTCCCTTCTCCTCCATGCCTGCGCATTGCTCCTCCTTCATGTGTGCATGATCCATGCGTGCTTTTACTTGATGCTTGTTGCTCTACGCCTTCATTCTTGCCTTGATTGCATGCTTCATGCCTATTGCTCCACACTTGCTCCTCCTTCATACCTACTACTCCATGCCTCCAAGCTCTCCCTACACTCCTTGACTACTCATGGCACCATGTATCCAATAAGTAAGCATGTGAACTTACACTTGGAGGATGAATATGCAAGCACATGTAATTTGGGATTGAGGGGAACTTCTAAACATATGATCCATAGTCTTCGTTTGTAAGGAAAGAAGCATCTTGACCTTGGTCCTTTGGGTAGAAGGAACCTTGTATCCTATGGACCTTGCCACCCAAAAGAACCCTTCATACAATGCATGACCTTGTTTGGTTTGTTGGAAATGGACATGCTAGATTGCTTGGTTATTGCAATCAATTGAGCCATGCTCAAATAATGGCTATGCTAAAAAGTGAGGTGCATAGAGCCCAAGCAAAAAGATTTACACAATTAAGAAGTGGTACCATATTGCAATGAACAACTCTATATTAGACTTTTAAAGGCAGAATAAGGATCTTCAGAACGAAGCCAATGCATTGGATTTGGAGTGATAGGACTTGCAATAATCACTCTGTAAGCTAGCTAAAACTAAAAAAGCTTTGAAAAGATGTATCTATAGCTGAGTTCAATGGACTATAGAGAATTAATTCAATGGGAAAGAATACTAGAACAAGTGCAAAAGATGAAGGAAACACCTTTGGGATTAAAGGATAAGAAAAGGAGATTACAATACGATGGACGCATTGGCACCCATTGATGGTGTTAGGAAGAAAAGAATTCGGGCCATAAGGTTAGTTCTCTAGGTTTCAATGAAATTTCTTACTCTTGTATTACATTGTTTGTGCTAAGTTCACTTCTTCATGATCTTTAAGGAAGATGTGATGGGAGGAATGGACAGAGACAATATTGATTATTCATATTCTCTAGCCGATTTATTGAAGCCAAGTGATATCATTGGGATACTAAAGGATCCAAGACACAATTGCAAACATGTGCAAGTCGCTAAAGAGGTGATGAAGGACTTCAAGGGCATTGTGGATACAAAGAAGATGCTTGGAGCTTATGATGCTGCTGGTGTAAGTCATGAAGCTTACACACCTATGTTTAAAATTTTCAAGTTTTCTCTTCTGGGAAAGTATAAGAAATCTATAATACCACTACCCATACCTTTGTCTATCATTAGGGACGAAATGGGCCTCCAATTAGTATTTCCTAATTTTAAGGGATTAGGGAGGGATTTGAGGTGTACCAATGAGAGTTCTCCAAGGTGTGGGACAATGGTATGTTGAGGTGGAGGCTGAGCAGGCCTGCAAAGAGCCCCTTTTGGTTGTTCCCCTTATAGTAGGGAAAAGGGCCTCCAATTAGTATTTCCTAATTTTAAGGGATTAGGGAGGGATTTGAGGTGTACCAGTGAGAGTTCTCCAAGGTGTGGGACAATGGTATGTTGAGGTGGAGGCTAAGCAGGCCTGCAAAGAGCCCCTTTTGGTTGTTCCCCTTATAGTAGGGATCACCCAAACCATCCGCCCCCCCCTTAACCCATTCTTAACTCCTCCCATATGCACCCTCCCCAACTTAACCCCAAATGGCATTCAAAAGGAGGTGGGCCCTCTTGGGAGAGTTTTGATCCCCCCCCCTCTCTCTAGGTGGTCTGCCCTCTTTCTCTTGTCCATTTTGTTTCTCCCTCCATTTTTCACTCTCTCCCTCCCTCCCTCTCCTCTGCCTCTGTCGAAAATGCTCTCTCCCTCCAAGCTACACTGCTCTCTGTGGGAGTCCCATTCCTACTATTATGACCTCTCCAAGTATGGTGAGAAGCAGGGCTACAAGACCATGCAATGCACTGATCCCTTATGTCTTCAACACCAACAATGCATTGGATGAGTCGATCCCTTGCACCTACAGCTTGAATGATTGGAGAGTCATGAAAGGATAATCCAAAGTCCACATAAGCTTCCCAAGAGCAAGAGAGGTAATATCTTGCATGAGTGGAAGAGCCGCATCTTGAAGTTCAAGTATGGAAAGAAAGGATGGCTTGCAAAGGTGCAACACATATACATGGGAATAGATATGCATCTGCCTCCATCATTCAATCAATCTAGGATACCATCACACTGTTAGTCTTTCTATCTATGTATATTTTTCACTTGTAAGTGTAATGAGTCCATTTGGAAATTTTGTGTTTGGTTTATAAGAGCTCTTATTCATGGTAGATGTTGTCCCTTTGGACTTTGAGGAGTGGGAACTAGCTAATTCATTCATAGGAAATCTCACTGCGATTCATAAGGATTTAGATAAGCAAATGCTAGAAGTAAATGACCTCCTAGAAGTGGGGATCATGGGAAATACAAGCAATTAATTTCTTTCATATGAGATGTCATTCATCTTTCTTCTCTAGGAAGAGAACTTAGAGGAAGAAACCTCATCGTCAAGCACCCCCTCTACCAAAACTCCAAAAAGAAAATTTAGAGGAAGATGCAAACATGTCAATATATGATGCGCAGCCCTCCAATGTAGAAGCTTCCACTTCCAAGACAGAACAAGAGAAAGCTTCCACCTCTCATATGAAAAAATTACATCACATGGATCCATCAACATTGCAAGAAAGGAAGGAATAGATGCCGATGACACTATAGTAGTAAGTTCAAACAATGTTTTGTGTTTTGATGGTCTTTTGGTATAACTTGTTTTGTTGGTCTTCATGTCGCTGGTAGCAAGAGCGGATGATCTTAGAGTTGTAACAACTAGATTTGAATCTAGGAGTACACTATGAGATTCAAAGACCCATATTGTCAATCTATTAGAACTAACTAGGAAGAAAGATAGCCTATGAGACCTCTTGTAATACATTCTTGAATAAAAGCATCTATTTTAATGGATACATGTCTTTCTTATTTATTTTAAGACATCCTGCTCTTGATGAATTTAACACATTTATTCCATCCAATTAATTGTGATTATATTTTTTAAAAGTCGTCGATGTTGTTGACATAGGTTTATGTATTTATTCCATCCTTTTAATTGTGTAAAAATTACATCCACTGCTACATTTCTAGCTAGTTTTATATACTCTTTGCTAGTTCTTGGCACTCTGATGATCATTTCTATCAAATTCAAGAGGAATTTCGAGAGGAATTTCACTGTGCTACATAAATTTCAAGAGGAATTTAATCGTGTTGCAAAAGGCAAAGTTGTTCAAGACATTGCAACAAGCCCAAAAAGTGCAAAACCCACCACAGTGTGAACTTGGCCATTTTGGGAGGCCCAGAATGGCCAAATTTACACCATGTGGGTTTTGTGCTTTCTGGGCTCCTTGTGATGTCGCGGAGAACTTTGCTTTCTGTGGTGCAATGAAATTCCTCTTGGATTTTATAGAAATGACACTTTCATCATGAAACCACATATTCAACCTGTCAGAATGTAATAAAATAATGCATAATCCCAAGAACTTTCACGTCAAAGCCTATAGATTAATTTGATTTTATATATTAATTTTGATTTCATTTTTTTGTTTGTCACTTTCTAAAGTAAGATTAAAGCCAATTTTATGTTGCTGGATAGTTCTAGGCACTATAGTCATCAGATTTGTAAAATCTAGGAGGAATTTCACCATGTCACATAAGGAAAATTTCTATGGGATGTCACAAGGAGTCCAAAAATTCTAAAACCTGCCATGGCGCAAGTTTGGACATTTGGAGGCTGTCTAGATGCCCAAATTCATGCCTGGTAGTTTTTAGGGTCTTGGGGATCCTTTCAACATCTTGAACAATTTTACCTTCTGCGGCAATTCCACCTGGATTTGACAAAAATAAAAGTGTCAAATAAATAATTACATTATTTACCCTTTAAACATTGAAAATCAAAAGCACAATGCATTATAAACATGGAGAAGTTATTCAACAATGCAATAATGTACAAAAATCACAATATATTTTATTAAAATAGTTTTCTCTTTGGGCATCAGATATAACGTTGTGCCTGCAAGGGCAGGGGGATACTCTAAGTCCTAAGGTTGGGCTCCATTATATTCTATGGCTTAAGGCTCAAATCCCTCCATAGCCACTTTGCCAAACCATATCTTTGTTCATCACGGTGATGTACTTTGCATGGATGGCACACAAGTTTGCATCCCTGAACAAGGCTCCTAGATCACCCCCATAGCTCCTGCGCTACTATTCACATTGTCCTTGTATCCTTATGCTATCTCTCATACAATGCATTATAAAGGAGCAGGTGGGATCGGGTTCTATAGATGTCTGATCTCTCTGAGGGCGATTGCTCCTGGTCTTGCTTTCTATGGCTTCGTGACTCTTGGTGGAGGCCTTACAGGTACTCAAACATGACTCCATGTCTACTTTGAACTTCTTGCACTGCTCTTGTCTTATCTGCTCCCTCCTCTAAATCCTCCTCCTGCCCGACTTGATCCTGTGCCTTGAACTCTGTACTTGTGATGGGGATATTTTGGTGTCTTCTTCAACCTATCCCTAGGCATCTTAGGTGGTGGCAAGGGCACATGAACATGTCCATGATCGGATGTAGAACAAGAAGAAAGATGATCGTTGATTTTCTTGCAACCTGTGTTTTTGAAATCCTATCAGAAAGTTACTCTATCTTGTCGAGATTCTCGAAAACATTCTGCTCAACTGGGGGAGACTTGGGGGTCTTCAGGAGGGGTGGTCTATCTCTCATGGGGAGGGGAATTTTGGTTGTTGGTCATGGGGAGGGTTCCACCCCCCTCCCCCTACCCCCCCTCCCAACCTCCCCCCCCCCTCCCTCCCTTGCCCGCACATCCCCCAACCTCCCTACCCTCCACACCACCTCCCCACCCTGTTCCCAAGGCTACCCTACCACCCCTCACAGAGACCCTAGAATCCAAGAGTGAGTACACAAATTGTGGCCAAAACATGCATTTTATTCATTTCATAGCCATCTTCAATTATACCATAGCTTTGGTTTCTCGTTGGACCCATTTGCTCCCTTGTCCAACTCTACTTTGCAACCAATGTGCGACACCTTGACTCCCTATGGATGCTTTCCAAGCACTATGCCTTCTATTCTTTGATATTTTAATAAAGCGAGTGCTAAATATTATGATGGTGACAAGATTACCATGCAATTCGTAATGTGCGACTCCCCCCATTCTTTCACCACATTAGTTGCATAAACTCTTTCATAGCCATCTTGAATCTTTCATAATACATCTCTCAAAGACACTACTTGAGGGTGTGAAGCCTTATTGGTCATGCATTCACACAATTCTTTCTAGTATCCCCAACCCAAGTACTCTAAGACAATGTATGCTTGTCTTTGTCAAGATTATGGTTGGATAAGAATCTCCTTGCCTTTGCTCTACTTATGGACACTTTGGCAAGAAAAGTATGTGTTGCCCCAGACATTTTCTAGTCCTCCTTGAGTTTGACATGTTGTCCATGGAATCCCATCTCTGACAGCAACTTCTTAGCTTTTGTAATGCACCGTATGAATACTTCTTGCGGAATCAAATTCCAAGCATAAAGAAAATACAAATACAAAAACTTATCACAAGTATGTGCAATTCTAAATGTAAAGTACATATGTGTACTCTCTTTAGTGGGATGGGCAAGATGGGATCCCACTTTGGATCCTTCTTGTTATAATTTGGGGCTTGCATTTGGTTACAATAGAGAATGCTATTCTCCCAATGTAATCGAACCTTTTTCTTCTGTTGAGAATAGATGCAATAAAGGCACGTGCACATTGCATTTCTTCCTGTACACAACCATGCATTGCACTTAATGGATTTCAAATTGCCAGCAAGATGCCATTCAACTCGAAATGTTCCATGGCCATCTATTGTCAGTGTTTGCTCTTCCTCTTGTCTTTGGAGAGTTGATGGGATTCCTATTCTATCTAGAACCCACTTAAATGCCTCATGGCACTCTTTCGGGGTCTCAAATGTTGCAAGCCACCATATGTCTTTCTCGGATTGAACTAAGAAATCTTACTCAACTTCCTCATCCCCTTGAACAAAGGCTAAGGCTTTGTTCATAATGCAAATGCTCACTCTCTCTAGCTTGTGTTCTTGACCAATTGAGCTTCATCCATTTTTATGACAAGTATGAACTTGCCATTGCATTTTGTACAATAAAAGAGAGAAATAGTTAGGACAAACCGATATAGAAAATGAAACTAAGTAAATTGCAATGCTTTAATGGATTTCCTCTTACTACTGTAGCTCATGAATCTTTTGTCAATGTGCATCCTTATCTTTTTTTTCAGGGGTAGATGCACTTTGTTCAGCTTGTGAAGGTGACGGCATAGCTGAGACTAGAGTTATAATATGCGATGACTATGCATCCATTCTTGCATGGTAGTAGAATAAACTTTAGGTAGGAATTTGTGACTCTAAAACTATTGCATTAGTTCTTTTGGTTGAATCCTTGTTGAAGACTTTGGCTCATATGAGGACATCAAAATATTTTTTTGCTCACCAACATATTCAAACAACAAGACATACACACTCTCACACTTACATTATGGGTTGTATGAGGAGACTAAAGGTTCATGAGGGTTGATGAAGCTTGTATTTTGAGATGACTTTGAGGAGCTTAGAGAATAGCTTGAGACTAAGATAAATATCTTGAAGGTCATGCACAATCACAATGCCAAATATCTTGAAGATCATGCACAATCACAATGAGGAAATGCTTAAACAAAATCCTGGCATAGTATATAGACAAATGTCATCCAGGTTTCTTTAAAGAAAATCTTAACAAACCCTAAAAATTGACACCATGAACCAACCCTAAAAAATGAAACCAAACAAGGATTAAAAAGAAATTTAGGTGGATGTGATTGTCTTAGACTATAAAATACAATGTCTTAGACTATAAAATACAAATCCTAAACCCTAATCCCTCATTGTTCACTATTCCCCAAGGGGGCTACTCCCCCTCCTGCCAACTCTAACACCCTACCAAATCCCAAAAAGTCAACATCTAGAATGGGAGAAAATCCCACAAACTAAGTAGACTACATCATATGGTGACCAGAGGTGATTTACAAAAGACAAAACACATGACATTATTTTTGGAGTACTACTCCACGCAGAGAACCTCAAAATTTAACCAAGTGATGATAAACAAAAATTCAAAGATAAGTTTCTCAAAAGGCAAAGTCCTTGTCTTCTGCCACAAAGTTGGATGCTTCGTTTGTTGGTGGAGTTTTCTCAATTAGATTTGCCTTGGCATTCTTTGTAAATGGTTGATCATCTTCAAGCTTTCTAGTGTCCAAAAGTGATGTCTTTTGTTGAAGAGACTCACAAGCAATATGAGTATCATCCTTCATCTTAAAAACTTTGAGAAAGCCTTCAATGTTGATCTTGACATCCATATACATTTTGTCATTTGCCAAAGAGGTTGACATGAAATTCAAATGTGAAGATAGTAGATCTCCCTTTTTCAATGATAGCACCAAGAATATCTCATCATCAAGAATGTTGTACTTGAGAAGTACAAAGTATTTCCAAAAGGAAACATACTTTGAAACGTAGTCATCAATATTTGCATCCATTTGTTCATGACTATGAGTGATCATATACTTCATGATTGTAGAGGAGAATTCCATAAAGTTTGTATCACCATATGCATACCATACTTGCTCATCTTTATATATGTTGGTATGTTATGCTTTAATGCTTTTAGAATTGAAGTCTCCTATCAATGCATCAACCTCAACATACATTTGTACTTATTTTCAAGCATGAAGCCTCTCAAGAACTATTTTCTTCTTCTTGAAGTAGTTAGAGTTTCATTCAATAACAACAAGAATATTCCCTTCAACTATCACTTCAAGCTAGTCAAGTACTTGCAGATGAATAAAAGTCTTGAACTTCCAACACTTGCTCAAAGTCAATGCAATGGATTCTTCAACAAAAACTATCAAAATTCTTCAAACAGCAAACATGAAAGTTAGAGACCAAAATTCACACAGCTCGTAGCTCTATCTGAGGGGATTTGTATGCAGAAATGAAGGCCGTATACCAGAGAAGGTCCTCAACCAAGAAAGATGCAATGTTGCGCCAAGTCGCCATAGCCAAGCTTAGCAAATTTGACTGGTTTTTTGTCTGTTTCTCCTCAAATACTTGACCAAACGAGCTCAAACTTCATCGGCAGCTTGCTTGGAGTGTAATCCAACTCGTGCTCAAAGGAATTTTGAAATGGTTCTCCCCATAGAGAGAATTAGAAGAACATGCAATGAGCGTGAGAGTGACGAATATCGGGAGGTACATTGACATTTTCACCAAATCCTCTAGTGTGTATGGGTGCCTAGGCAAGATGATTCTCTAGTAAAAAGGCTCAGGAAAAGGTTGACTATAGGTAGAGAAACAGTTCTCACAAAATTTTGGAAGGAAAGGGGAAAATGGAGATGATGAGGATTTTTTGAAAAACTAGTAATTCATGCTAGAGAGGGCATCTAATGCTAGGCTAGGCTAGATCTAGAACCTAAAGCTCTGATATTAAATGTAAAAGTGAGTAGGATAGAATAAATGCATCTTGGAAGAGGAGTGAGAGCACAAGCTGCAAACCAAAAGTGTTGTTCTCATAGATTGTGAGAGAGGAGACTCTCTCTTATAGAAATGGGAGAGAGTGACCTAGATCAAAGGCACCTTTCCTACATCAGTGGCAATCAATCCCTACATCAGTGGGACTGGCCTAAATCAAAGGAACCTCCCATG